>NW_020897754.1:1891296-2058857 GCF_003984885.1 Neopelma chrysocephalum | reverse complement strand
TGGAAAAATGCAGCTCTGTAATGAGAATTCTGGAAAACTGCAGCTCTAGAACGAGAATTCTGAAAAATGCGGCTCTAGAACGGGAATTCTGGGGAAATGCGGCTCTAGAACGAGAAATTCTGGGAAAATTGCGGCTCTAGAATGAGAAAATCTGGGAAAATTGCGGCTCTAGAATGAGAAATTCTGGGGAAATGCGGCTCTAGAATGAGAAATTCTGGGGAAATGCGGCTCTAGAATGAGAAATTCTGGGGAAATGCGGCTCTAGAATGAGAATAAAACAACCTGCTTTACAGAAACTCCCTGTGAAGTTTACTCAGTGCACTGTGTTCCCACTCAGGCTGCACTGCCTTGAGTAGTGCTTTGGCTTTTTGCCAGTGGATTTCCCAGCTGGAAAGTGTGGCAAAGACAAAAATTCTACTGCCTTTTGTTTCTCTGCAAAACTTTCTTCATATGACACTAAGAATTCACTCTGTGCACTGAGAGCAGGGTCTCCTCCAGGTCCAGAGCAGCAAACTGTTCTTCAGCCTGGGGTTTGGAGGAGTTGATGCTGAAGGAGCTGTATAATAGTAAAGGGGAGAAAAGAGTCAAGCCTGGAGGGTATTTAACAGGCCTTAAAAACCTTTCTTCTGCAAGAGAGGATTAATGCTCTCCTCCCATTCCAACCCACCTTCATTTTTTTCCTTTACAATCCCTAAAAATGGAATATTTGCCTGTAGCCCAGGATCAGGAACCTCTAGACTAGAGACTAAGAAAAACACATTAGAAGGTCTTCTAAGACAGGGGAAAGGTTGGGTGCTCTTTTGCATGTAAGAATCCCAGGAGTTATTTATACCTTCATCCTGTAGCAGCTGATTTATCACAACCTCCCAGAGTCAGTAAAACATCACAGCGTGTTCTGTGGCCATGATTGTGCAAATGGAGTGCTTGTAATACAGTAAATTTAGCATTTAACTAAATGTTTGCATCTCGTGGAAGCAATGCAGCAGAATTCTGGTAACTGGAATACTTTCAATGGACAAAGATGTTCAGTTTCCTAGGAAAACAATTTTTATCAGCTGACTCATTTTCAATTTTTATAAAGGCACTGGAAAAATTCCATTTTTGTTATTCCAGTTAAGAAGTTCACACATGAAGTCAACACATCAGTGTTCCAGTGGCCAGAGTTAAACAATTCTTTTTAAAAGGGAAAAAGGTGGCTTGAAAATACAAGCATAAAAAGGTTTTTTTTTAATATTTTTTTCTATCTGCTGAAAAGATAAAATTGACCAAAAAAAAAATACTGGGAAAGAATGTGAAAGACTGCTTATCGTATTTGCTTAACTCCTGCCTTGATTATATGAGGTGCTTTGCAGGAATTTATCACTGGTAACAAAGAAATACGTAGGATGGGTTGTCTTTCTAATAATATTGGCAACAAAGGCATTCTCTAGGTTGAAAGTACCAACTACCAGTGACTGAACCTCTGGAAGGCACACAAAATTTGGCTCAAATCAGTGCAAGTGTGGAGTTAATTAGAGAAGTGGGGAAAAAAATGGGTAAAATGTTGGGGTGAAGATAAGGCTTCCAGTAACCTCAGCAGTGCTAGGAGCAGGAGCCCTCCCAGATTTTGGGGAGCACTCAGCACCTCATGAGCATCAGTAATCTGAATTTATTGTGTAATTGAGAAAACCAGTAACACTGTAAATGAAACTGTTCTACAGAAGTTGTGTGGAAGTGTTCAGAAAATAACAATAGAGGAGAATAAGTCCCAGGCTGTAGTAGAGGGTCAGAACATGTAGTGATAAATAATTCTCTCAGTCCATCCTGTGTTTTTGGGAATGATCACAAAGCATTTTTATGGGTCTGTGTCCTCAGTGCTTGTTTAAGAAAGTCTAAGTGGTTGTTAGCAATTAGTGGATGCCCTGTGGAACTTGCCATGAGTGCTGTGTCAAGCTTACAAGTGAAGGAAGCTGCAGTGGGATATGTTCAGTGCAGGAATTCATACAACTTGGAGCCACTGGAAGTCTGCCTTCTGCAAAGCTATCTGTGTAATCTTTATTTTGGCTCAATATCTCTTATTAATACTGAGCTTCAAGAGGTTCATCACGAAATATGGGGGTATTTTCAGTTGAATGTTTTATTGTCACGCTAAGTCAGTGCTTTTGAAAATTCCAAACTGATAGAAAAACTCTTTTTAAATGAAGTTCCTTGCTGTACATGGCAATGGGTCAAAACTAGACACTGCTATGAACCACTCCAGTTGATTTATTTTTCTCCTTTTTCTTTTTTTTCCTTTTTGAAAATTCTTAATAACAAAAGTGTTAATTTTCCTCATGCCAATCATAATGTCTTTGTAGTAGGATATGGTTCGTGGTTTGAACACGTGCAAGAGTTTTGGGAACATCACATGGATGCCAATGTACTTTTCCTCAAGTATGAAGATATGCACAAGGTAGGTTAGATGTATTTTAATTACATTTAGCACCCCAGTGTTTAAAATATATAAAGCACAAAATCTGCTTCTTCTGTCCATACATTGGGACTCTCTAAGTCTGATACCATTTTTAAAGCACTGGCATTCAGTAGCTTCTTCATATACATATTAATGTACTCAGGAGTCTGACTCACCCACAGGCACCAAACTACTTGCAGAGAAGGCAGTGAAGTGAAACTGTTCAGCACTTGCTACACTCAGCCCTGAGCATTCATTAAAAGAAATGTCTTGCTGTATGTGCTGTATAAGTGTGTGTGTGGGGGAAATTATATAATCTGTATTTTTTCCTGTATATTTGGCATTTATTCAGATTATTTTGTTCTTACTGCTTTCTGTGAAACTGTTGAAAACAATTAGATATGATCACGTAGCATAAGGTGAACATAATTATTGGGTCCTTACAGTATGCTGGCTAATAAATCCAATTTAATCAGAAATCTAGTGGAAATACCACACAGAACATTGGTTTCCATTTTTTATTGCAATGTGATATTTTTGAGGATTAATGAAAATATTTCAAGATGTTTATTTGACTGGAAAACTAATGCAAATACAGGGAAAACCCACCCTGTAAAGAGGCGAAGTCAGGGCAGAACTCAAGAAAGCTGGGTAAATGATAATTCTGGAGTGGGGTGATGAAATAATAAATAAACTAATAAAATGAGAGTATGTAAAATTTAGTCAGAATTATCTCAAACCCATGGTTTTGAATGATTGTATATTCCTGGCTGTGCTCACTGCTGGATGCTGCTGGAAGCTGGTGTCTTTCTCCTTCCTGATAAATATTACTATTTTGTCCTTGCAGCTCGAGAAGTCTTACTCATACTAAGGAACCCTGGAATTCTAGAGGTGCAAATTAATGACTGATTAATGCAAATTAATTCTCAAAGGCCACCCCACTAGATCCTTTCCATCTACATGACTGCAGCCCCAGAAGCTGGCAGTGAAAGAAGGGATGTTCTAACCTTTGTGATCATTTATTTTACCAAGATCAAAATCAGAGCAGCTTGTAATTCCTCCAAAAAGCACTTTGGAATTCTGAAGTGATCAGTTAAGGATGTGGTTCTCTGAAGTGGAAAGCGTCACAGTTACTTTAAACTCCCCATTCTAATATTCGAAGAAGTTCCATATTTGAAGGCTGTGGTCTCTGCCAACCTGTTTCACCCTCATTCCTTGGAATGTGTTTATTTCCAGCAAATGTGAAGGTGGCAAAAATTTCAAGGCAGTGGTGTTTCTACAACTTTTCCACTCGTGTTTGTCACACTCGTCAGGATAAAACTCACCTTGAAATATTTAAACTCACAGGGGAAAAAAAATTAATTTCAAATATTTTAAGTAAACTGGGGTTTAAATCCTCTCTTACAGGACCTTGCAACGATGGTTGAGCAGCTGGTGAGGTTCTTAGGAGTTTCTTATGACAAAGCACAGCTGGAATCCATGGTGGAACACTGCCATCAGCTCATTGACCAGTGCTGTAATGCAGAAGCTCTTCCTGTTGGCAGGGGTATGTTCAAAACCCACAGTAAAACCCTCCTTGGAGAAGTTGCAAGAAGCAACTGCACAGCTTAGTGACCTCCAGGGTGGGTTAAGATGTTGGTGAAATATTGCTGAAAATGATATAAATGATGCTGCAAATATTGCTGTGAAAATGGTGGGAGGTAACTGCCTCTTGGTGCAATTTGGGGGTAGTTTGGCTTGAGATAAAGTGAGGCGGGAGTGACTGAAAAGGGTGAAAAAATCCAAGATTGACAGTGTATATTCACACTGTGATGTGAATATACACTGCTCCTTCTGACTTTTGCCATGCCAAAGCCCACGCAATGCCATGCGTGACCTAAACACTTATTTTTTTAAGTATATCAGGTTTTCTAGAATAGCAGTTATTCCTAATTTCAGTTTCTAAAATCACCAGGAGCTGTAGATTCCCTTCCCTTACGAGCTTTTCCTTTTCAGTGCCTACCTCAGCTGTTTAAGGTGTGTTCAGCTTCCAGGTGTTTATTGTGGTGAGACCTTTCTTTGGGAACCTGAAGGTGCCATTTGATCTGTTGATACATGTGGCCTTTGATAGTGTCAGGAAATCAAGTCCTTCCTCAGTTGTCTTTGAGAAGCATAAAAGAGTGAGCTTAGGCTCCCTCAAATTATTTTCTGTAGGTTGTTTTATAGCACTCAAGGGCTTTTTTTAGAAATGAGGGAATAAGATCGAGATGGTCAGCCTCACATCTGCCTTGTCCAAACATAAAATCACTTCATACACTAGTTTAACCCAGTTTTATTTGGAACTCTCCCTTCTTCGTCCATCCATAGTCACGTTAGCACTTTTTGCCTCAGCATCAGACAGCATGTGTCTATCCTGACCACAAAGTCTTTCAGAGGAATTAATGTCCAGGTTATTATCCCTTACCCAGGGGTTCTGACCCGAGTGCTTTGCTCTCAGATTTCTGCCTGTAGGAGCCATTTCCACACCACCTCCCTCAGCCAACCTTCGTGTGACCTGCAGATCTTATCAGCTGTAATTTTTATACATATTTTCAAAACTCTCATAAAAAATATCAAGTATCATCAGCCCCTCTTGACTGCTTATCCTGCATTAGCCAGTTATTTATCCTTTTATCGTGCATTTTGTTCACATTGTGTAGTTCTGTTAAAAACCCACACGCTTTACAAAAGCCAAACTGTAATTTTACCAACACTCAGGTTTGTCTGAGGGCAAGTTTGCTTTCCCATGAAAGCAGGTTCCCCGGAATTCTGTACTACCTTTGTGTCTTTTTGTAGAGTCCTTCACCAGTTACTCAGCTCAGACTCTCTGTTAGAGTAACTTGTCCCGTTTGTGTGTTGTCACAAATGTTTCCCAGTGTCATACTTGGACAAAAGCCATTCCTCACACCTCCCTGCTTTTAACTGAGGAAGCTTCATTTTGCCATAGAGGAGGAAGGGAGTTACAACAGTTAATGTAATATTTTGTCATTTGTTCACAGTGTGCTTTTCAGTAAAAATATCCTTATTTTGAATTTCTTTTCTTTGCTGTCTCTGGCTTTTACAATATTTTGTTACTTCAGAATGTAGCTTCATTAGCAGTGCTTTGTTTCCTCTCTGTTTCTGTGACAAAGAATGGTGGCAATAACATGACAGCTTATTGTAATTTGTTTCAGGTATTTTTAATTTGTCATTAGTTACATTTACTTTATTATTTTGCTTTATTTTAGTTCTTCATTTTTTTTTCTTTTAGCACATTGATCTTTACTCTGAAGATAACCCTGAACTGCTGTGAAAGCAGAGCAGTGCTTAGATATGTTACTTGTATTTGACTCTTATCACATCCTAATTTACGCAGTTGCATGATTCAAATCAGAAACCAGGTGGGTGACTTTTTGACAAGCTATCAATTCATATGGTAAAACAAAACAAAAGATGTTGCAAATAATCCACTGTGTGTGTCCTTTGTAAAACTTGTCATTTGTCTGTACGTGTTGTTGGGGAGATTCAGGAATAAAAGGTATTTATTTGCCCAGCAGAGGAAGAAAGTATTTTATCATTATAATTGTTGAAAGTTTCATTTTTCATGCTGTACTTTATGCAGTTGTAGTTGCCAGAGCAAATTTTAAGTCAGAACGAGATGTTTATGCTTGCAAGCATTTTTTAAATGTTTTTCTTTTTTTTGAATACAGGAGAAATTTGGTAAAACCAGTAAATGGCATTTTCAGTTTCAGGTTATTTTGATCTTTGGATCCTGAAACAAAACCAGGATATTATCATACCTACAGGAGTTATAGAAAAGTACTGGTTTCATAAAACAGCCCTTGCCACATGTCATGTTACCATGTAATATGTAGATGTTTCAGACAGTTTTGTTTCTGGACTCAATTATAAAGTTGCTGCATAAAAGCAATGGTAATTAAATTAAATGGGTATTCTTCTTATGCATCAAGTGCATAATTAAGCTCCCTGCATGTAGCTTTGTTCTTGCTGTTATGATTAAACTCTCTGGTAGCACAGTCCCAATTCTCCTTTCATTTATTCCAGTCGAACAAGCCTGGATTTTGTCTTTATATCCAGCATAAATGAGACAAGAATTGGGCCTCTCAGTCTGGTTACTCCATGGGGCTCATTCAGCTGCAAGTAACTCTGGCTGACTTTGAGTTAAATAAATTTTGGACTGCACTGGAACAGTTGTTGAGGGGTCAGGAGTGTCACCTGGTTATGTTGCTGTTTGGGTCCAGCAGAGTGGATAAATACTTTGTACAAGGAAGGAGCTCAGTGTCATCCACCCAAAGCTTCCTATTGCTCAAAATTAAAATTTAAGTGGCACAGACTTGGTGTGTGGCACTTGTTCTCTTTCATAGATAGAAACTAGGCACTGATATTTAACAAACAAACCTCTCCATATGGAGGAATGTAAATTCATCTGTTGAACTTACCTCTAGACACAAAATAATAGAAATCAGCAATGAAAATACCACACTTCAGTAATCAGTTTAATACTCCACATTCCGTGTACCTTTTGGATACTTCCCTAACCAGTGTGTGCTGGAGGCACAGTGAGTTAGAAATGTATTATTAGCTGTTGGAATTATTCAACAGGCACAGTTTGCACTGAAACCAGAAATCCACCTTTGAATGAATACCCAGCCCCAGCTCTGTGTTCATTTCTGATTAAGGCTAAAGTCTCACACAGAACTGAATTATTCCTGTATAATGCTGGGCTGGTGCTGGTGAAGAGGTGTATGGTATTTATTTAATGGGTTGTAGCAGGATAATTGGGTAAGACAATGAACAGCCTTTGGTCTCATTAAGCATTCAATGAAAGCCAAGGCCAAGACTGATTAGAATCTCCCAGATGATAGTTGGTGCACAATTAGACTGTAGATATTCAGAGTCCTGTTACATCCACTCTCTGACTTGTGTTCCTTCTCTGTGTTTCAGGACGAGTTGGGCTATGGAAAGACATCTTCACTGTTTCAATGAATGAGAAGTTTGATTTAGTTTATAAACAGAAGATGGGAAAATGTGACCTCACATTCGATTTTTATTTATAAAAAATGCATGCCTATGATATCCAGATATAGCTAGAAGTGCTTTATGCATTCATTTATTACCTGCTGGACAAACTACTGTAGCTATTATGTGTAATAAAATTTAAAGAAAGAGAAAACAATCCAAGTAAACCATATCAGATACAATTTATCTTTGATCCTAAGCAGCTGTTTATCTTCTGGTATTTAAATCCTGTGTCCACATGCAAGAAGTTCCCAGGCAATACTAGAACATTCAGCTGTTACGGAATGTATTATATACTTATAAGGTATGTACCATATATGCAACTAGAATGTACACCTTTTCAGCCCCACATTGATTATTTAATGTGTTTTATAAAAGCTTGTCACTAGAACCTAAATAAATGTCCATAGACCAAATAAAAAAAAAAAGATTTCTGAGGGAAACAAGTTAATAGGCCAAAATATTCTGTTAGAACGATCTCAGGGGTTAATCGTCACATTTATTTTTATAGCAGGTATAGCAAGTATAAATAAATCCCATCCCAAAATAGTAACTGATCCAAGTGGGGTTCACATTAGGTTCTGCACACCCTTATCTGTGTGATCTGAGTAGGTTCTCTGTGCGCTGGCATATTCTGCAGGACAGGGCTTGTTGCGATGTGCAGCCTGATCCCAGAACCCACCTGTGCTTTCATGGATGGCAGCTCACAGCTGGCTCCCCCATGGATGCAGTTCAGCTCCATGGTGAGGGTCAGCACACAGAAGATCCTCAAGCCCTCAAGTCTAGTTCAGTCCCACAAAACTGGGCTTAAAATCAAGGCATCTGGTGCAGGGGCTTTCTTGAAGGATCAGCCTCTGACCCGTATCGCTTTCCTGTGTAGATGTGGATTTCTCCCATTAGGAGCAGAGAATTTCTCCCGCTGGAAGAGAGAAGCTGAGGTGCTGGGTAGCCTCTGGTTCCACTAAAAGGTGACTAAGGGCACTTAGCTCTGTTTATGGCTGGTGCTCCTGGACTCCACCAGCCCCAAGGGGAAGGTGAGTCTGTGCCAGTGTAACTGCAGCATCCGGGGAAGAGAGTTGGTGGATGTGCCAGCAGGTGGGAGTATTGCACAAATATCCATGCAGAACACAGTTCCAGGAATTGTTAGCCGTGACTGGTCTGGATTATAATCAGGATTCAAGTTTCTTTCTGTATCTTTTCTTTTCAATCTCCACGACAGGTACACAACCGGCCTGAAGCAGGCTGCTATCACTATAGAATCTCCCAAATTATTTTATTTGTTCCATTATGTAATGACATCCATGCTTTTTAGGTTCTCAGCTGCAGGAGGCCCGTTTTTGCTAGTCAAATGTTCAGGCTCACCAAAAAAACCGTGAGGAAAGGACTAGCTTTTAGTGTTTCAGTTCTGTTGGGAAACTGTCAGTTCAGCAACTGGCAAGTGGTGTAGCATGATGTGGCTTGACAGCACTTTTCCTTGTATATTTGTGAGTGAAAATGCTTTCAGTGAAATTTTATTTCTATTTTTATATTTTTAGTACTGTATGAATATTAAGCACTACACATTATACTTCTGTGCTTGCTTGCTTACTGAATAAAAGATGTGTTCCATGCGTTGTGGTTGCTCATTTTCTAGACCTGCTCAGGGCCAGGTGGTCTTTGTGAGAGTCTTGGATCCTCTCTCCTACCCACAACTCCTCCCTGGAGACAGAAGAACCACAGAAATTGGGTCAGATGGGGTCTGACAGCACCTCATAACAAACCCCTGTGCAGCAGACAAATACCCACAAACTACACCAAGCTGCAAGAACACAGAAGTAGGAGAATTCCCTCTTGCTGCAGCGGAGGATAAAATCCCCCCACGATTCCTGCGGATTATAGTCAGAAGAAAATTTCATTAGCACCAAAAAAATCTACTTAAATCACTTAATCCTGAAGATGCATGAGCAGTACAACCTTACTGGCTACCTAAAGGGTTTCTCACATTTCTGGAGAGAGCAGGGAATCCTGCTCTGGTTCCCAGGCACAGGCACTCTCCTTTGCTACGGATGATGTCCAGCCCCAGCCTCCAAAGCCAAGAATGTTCTACATCCACGTTTTTAAGAGCCAGGTCTCTTCACAGGTTGTTTCCAAGCTAAGCCTCTGCAGAGGGCCACCAGCTACCAGGCTGGAGGGGGCACAGCTGGTTTGGCCAAACCCCTGTTTTCTAGTCATAAAGAGCAGTAGTTAGTGTGACAACCTAACAAAGCCTGGTCAAAGCCCATTCCCATGTAAGGCATGCTGTAATTCCACCTTTGGATCCCTGGTCCTTGGCATTTCAGTTTTTCTATTTAAATCCATAGGTGGTAAGTCCCTCCCTCTTTTGACAACTTGAACTTTCAGGACTTGGCCAAGTGTCACCAAACACAGACACCCCTTGGCCCCGTGCCCCAAATTGTCTCTGGAGAGAAATCCTCTTTGGTACAAATGCACTGCAAGTGAAGAACAAAAATGGCAGAAAACCAAGAGAATTATCTTTTTTCCTCCCCTCAACTAATCTAGGCAAGAAATCTTGGCACAGTTTTGTATACAAAAGGCTCAGGTGTTCATTGCAGTGAAGTTGGGCAGGAAAGAGGAAAGACAAGAAGGCTAATGAGTAACCACTAAAGATTCTCTGCATTTTGTACAAGCTTCACGACACAACATGGCTCCAATAGTTCTGGCAATAATTATAAAGATTTATAGGCTTGAGTCACCATTATTATAGGCCCTTCAGTCATGCCTGGGCTATAAATAACACCACTTAGTAGCTACCAGCAAAGGTTTAAAGGGAGGACTAAGGAACCCCATTTCCTGCTTCAGTCAAAAGAAAAAGGCTGAACAGAGATTCAGCTGAATCAAATAATATTAACCAAAAAAATTCCCAAGCCCAGTGACCACATTTGTAGGAAGGACACAGCACAGCAATGATGATGTGTAATCTCACTACAAAATCCATCTGATTTCTTTACTTACAGGATCTGCAGACTGGTGTCCTCTAGTGTTTGAATCATAAAACATATGCAGATGAGTATTTTCTGCTGCCTGTCATGATGTGTATCACACAGAACAGAAATAAGTGCAACCAATAATCAGCTTCATTCTGGCAGTGGAAAGAGAGTCTGCAAAAATGAGCATCTTCTTTTAAAAATAAAGCATACCCAGATATTGGCATAATGAGGCTTAGACCTCAAGTGCCAAGTCACAGCCTAGTAGAAACTGCTAGTTTATCTTCAGAGTGGTAAGGAAGTCAAGAACACTGATGCCACTCAGCTCTGGTCTATCAGCATAAAACCCAGCCCTTTAAAAGATGGGAGAGTGATGGCAAATCCTACAAGCAGACTGGAACAACAACCCCTTACAGCTCTCAGGCTTGAATCATGCTTGGATGCATGTAACATCCAGTGTCCTTCTGAAAGCAGGGCAAGCCTTTGTGCTTTAGAACCCCAATGTGTGGGAATCACTGTTACACGTGGGAATTCCTATTACATGTGGGAATTTCTATTAGCAGCTCAGGACCATAAATTGGTTTCGGGAAGAGTGAAGCTGTTTGCACCAGCTGAATAGAGAACAGAAAGGAGAAGCCTTTGTACTCCCTGCTGACACAGGAAGCTCCATGAGGTTGTTTTGGTGAGCTGTGCTGTGCCAGCACCATTGCTCTGGATTTTGCCGCTACATCAATGGGCAGAACTGTAAAGCCACACAACAATTTCTGCTGGAGCCCTGGCTGTGCACAGATGACAAGCCCTGGCAGTACACACTGGAGCAGTTTTAGGAGCTGCCACCTCCAGCTGTCCACACTGCCCCTGTTCCAGGAATAGCCACCGTGGAGGAGTGCTGGCTCCCCAGCTGCTGTGGTTCACAGGCTGCCACACTAACTTACACTGACAGGGATGGTGGCTTCAGAAAATGGGCTGATTTGTGAACTGCAGCTGCAAAGAGCCAAAGCACGTCCTCAGGTGCTGCCCTGGCTTGGAGGTGTCCTCCCAGCTCCTTGTCAGAGCTCTTCTATGGATTTTCTGTCACAGATTTCACCTGTGAAAGATATTGTCTATAAGGGTGGGATCATGTCCTTCAGCAAGAAGGAGAGAGAGCTCCATGCTGCCACATGGAGTGTGTTAACTAAAACCTGCCTTTGGGAGGAATATTGTTGTGCAGGAGGCAGTGCTGCAGTGAGACATGCTGTGTGACAGCCAGCAAGATGCAGAGAGAATGGTGAAGCAATGGCAGCTGACTGCTCACACTGATCCCAATCACAACCACTAATATGCCTGACTTGCTTGATGTGTGTGGCACGAGTGATATTCAAAATAAGTGCCACCCAGACAGTTAAATCCACTGTCACCATCTCTGTCACACACCCAGCTTTTGCCAGCACTGAACGCAAGATGACAATTTAATCTTCCCATGCAGATAACAGTAGCACAGCTGCTGTAACAGTGTGCTGAGGCTTCAGCCCTCGCAGGCCTTACATCTGCTTTCTCATGGCTTTGGAAAAGAGCCTCCCATGAAATATGTGAGAGATCCAAGGGCTCAGAACCAATTGGAACAGGGAAAATGTTTAGATTTCAAGCTCCACGGGGAAGACACTCTTTTATTTCAAAAGAAAACAACAACAACAACTTTTGCCAGGTACCATTCCTGTTTGCTTGTGTCCCCTAATTGTTTCTGGTGCTGCAATCCCCCCTGCCAACAGGCAGCTCTAACTCTACTGAGATAATCCAGGAAATGCTGCAGGAGACTTTCAGTACCTGGGATTGCCACCAATCCATAGCTGGTAGGATTTAAGCCCACAAAGGAAGATCCACAGTGAGTTTCTAGATCCAGTTCTTTAACTATCCTGCCTCAGCCACACATGCTTAGGGGTTGGTCTCTCTTGACAGCCAGACCCTTTTGGACATGTTCCCTCAGTAAATACCAGTGAGATTAGAGACTAAAACTGGTTCTGACTTTGTTTTTAGTATTAAAGATCTGCGTAAGCCTGTATACTCTAAACAGAATGAAAAAGGACTATAAACAAATATATGATGTAGGTGAATTCAAGCTGTAAACATTTGGTTTTTAACCAACTATGGATCATTTGGTCACTCCTTTTTACTCAGTAATCTGCAGCAATTTACATGAAGCTTTTGGAAATGAAGAAGTCATTTCCAAACTATTCTTTTTCTAGCAATAACTATGTTGCTGTGTGCAGCAATTACATCCCTGCAATCCTACTAATATTTCTGCTCAAGTCATTGTCTCTGAATGAACACTATCACTGAATTCAAAGGGACCACACGAAAGGTAAGTTACACACGCAAAGTTTTGATGTGCCCTGTAGGTCATTAATCTGTGTCAGGAACTACTGAAATACTGAACTTGTTCATGGATGTTTGAAAACAGCATTATTGGATGTGTGCTGGGGTGTCTGGATCCTGCAGGACACTTTATTTTTTTTCCAGAAAATGCCTATAATATAGTTTCCAACAAATCTTTAATTTATTAAAAAAGATACATCAAAGCTTAGGGGCAGACATAGAATAAGGCCCTTTTTTCATGTTGGAATGCAGTAATTTATGTAGTCCTTTGGAATTAACAAAAAAGCCACCAGTGCTGGGCTTTGGGTGATCCCAGTTCCCCCCTTGAATGGCTGAAAGTTCAGGGCAGGATAGAAGGAAGCCTTTTTGTTATTAAACTCCCTTATTTGATGTGCTTTAGGCTGGCTGCTTTAACTCTGGGGGAATTTCTGCCTTTGGGACAAAAAATTACACAGTTCATGAGTTCATAATATATAAAAAAATATTTTTCTTGAATATAAAGCATTCCATTCAATCTCTTATTGGCAGTCTATTAAATTAATTTTCCCCCTATTGATTTTATCTTGCCTGTGATGGTAATTGGAGAGTGATTTTTCTTGTCTTTGTCTCAATTCCTGAGCTTTTCCACATTTTTTTCCCCCATCCTGTTGAGGAGAGGGTGGGAGATCAGCTGGCAGCCAGTCTAGGTCCACCTACCCACTGTGGAAGCTTCTGGTAGCCCATTTCAGATCACACAGGAACTTATTCTGATGTGGCTCTGCTTGCTACAGCCTCATCATGGGAACAACAAATTGTGCTAGAGCCACAAACTCAATCTGTATGGAGGATTTCACAGCCTTAATTGTTCTCCAGCAATTGCAGAGGCTAACAGTCTTTCAAGGGAAATAAAATTAAATAAAGGACAAGGTTACAGTGATCCTTTTACTCTAGGTTGCATAAAATAAAGTGTATAAGGCTTAAAAAAAAATAGAAAGAAAATGAAGATGGGACTTTCTATCTGTCTTGCTTAACACAATAAAAAATAGTGAAACTTTCAGGAACAAATAGAAAAAACTTTCTATTCTAAAGCTTTGTTTATTCTTCCAAGAAAAGAAAAGGCTGTGATCCCGTGGTTCTGACTGGAACACTGTAACAGTTCCTCATTATTCTGTTAGTTAGAAACTGTCTTCTACCTTTCTATCTAAACTGATCAGAAATACAACATTTGCAAGATCCATCCATCTTAACTATAGTGAAACCTGCCTCAGCTGCAGGTACTTGCTATATGGACACTTGGGAAACTCTTATCAATTAAATTATTGAAATGAGAGCCAAATCCCTCAGTGCCTATAAATGCTGTAATTCTTCTTAAGATAGGAAAGCAAGCAGAGCTATTCTGATTTATGATAACTGAGGATCTTGCTCTAATACTAGTAGGAATGTACTCAAAAATATAAGCAATGGATCTGATTTGTGACTCTTTATTCACTGGTGTGAATTCCAGGTGACATATAAATCAGGAGCTATTCAGTGCTGGTGAGTTATTCCTGATTCATGCACTGTTATTTTGCAGGTGTGAAGGCAATGTAAGTAAGAAGAGAACCAGGCTGGGTATTGGATGAAACTTTAAATTTGTTTGCTCTGTACCAGTAAAGTTTGACTTCTTGTGGAATATGGACTATTTCTGAAGGGTCTGTGAGAAAGGTAAACTGTGAGAAAAGCACATATACTTCCACCAGAAAATTTGTAGAGTCCAGAAATATGCCAGTTGATTTTTACAGGAGTATTTCGGAGCTCCATTCTGATTTTTCTGAAGTCAAAGAAAGCTCTGCTAATGACTCGATCCGCAGCAGGATGTTCTTGTTGTAGCCTAATTACTGACCTACATTGCTGCCTTAGTTGTTTGAGCATCCTTTTGTAAACAGATTGGTTAAAAGGTGTCTGTTGATGTTGTAAAAAGGGCTGAGTAGTATTGAAAGGCCTGTGATTTTCCCTCTGCCTTGGGGTGGTTCAGCCTCTCCAGTGTCAGCTCCCCAGTACCCGAGATAGTTTTATTATACTGTTGCCTCCTCAGGCACAAGAATCTGGTGTTTGTTTGCTTCAGAAATTTGTTATTGTGTGCCTGTGTTTATGATGGGGTAGATCTTGCAGGCAGAACCTGTTCCTTAGAGATCTTGGACCCTCCCTGCTCCTGTTTTTTAGAGAGCCCACTTACTGCAAGTGTATGAGCCAAGTGACTGTGGAAGTGATGGCACTTAACCATGAATCACACGAAGAAGGAAAATGTTGCTTTCCACCTCAGTGGTGGAGAAAGAATGCTTGGAGGTTGATTTCTCTTAATGAATGTCTCCAGAGCCAGGACATCTGCCAGGGGTTGCTGCTGCAGATGGGCTGAGCTGGGAGATTGAGTGTGCTCATGACTGTCTGTGGGCACTGAGGTGAACTGGCACAACACGGCCCTTTCCAGACTGTCAACCACTTCTAACCCTCTGAAACAGAATGGCTGCCTCTTGGGTATGGTTCCTTATCAAATTAACTCCTGAAACGTGCCCAGGAAAGCTGTGTGACCCAAACTTGGGTCAAAATCCAGTGGGAGATGATTCCAACAATTTGAGCGTGCAGAGGATGAAGATGCAGCACCCAGCACATACCTCACTTGCTGCATGTTGAGCAGTGAGGGTGCTCTAATCAGAGCTACTTGATTTGTTTGATAACATGAAGATTGCTTAAGTTGCCAGGTGTTATCTTCTCTCCCTTCCCATTTCATTCTCCCTAGTAGTCCAAAGTACTGAGCTAGATAATGACAAACTGTCCTGGTTTTGTTGGTTTATTCATTTTGGATGGCTTTCTTTTGGGCAGGGTGGGAGGCAGAAGGGCTTTTCTGCCTGTATAAAATGCTGTATTTTTGCTAGATGACTAGTGAGTCTTGCTCTTGTCCTGCAGTTTTTACCTTGGCTGTGCAACATCTGCTTTTTTTTCCACCTCTCATCTCCCTTTTCAGAGAATTGACTGAGCCTTTCTGGTGGTAGTTGAATGGCAGGAGCAAGGAGCAGTTGATTACAACATATCTCCTCCTCTCTCTGATATGTGCCAGTCTCTCACTGCCACTCAGTTTGGGGAAACCCCAAGTTTCTGATTTCTTTAAATTACACTTGTAATAGAGGGAACAGGGTCTTGCATTATTTCCTTTGAAGTCTGACTGGGTTAACTTCATAAGTATTAAGAGAACTAACCTGTGATCCAGTGCATAAGACTGCCAATATATGAAAACATTTTTTGACTAATGACAATAAAACAGTATGGGAGAGACTGGGTGATGGTACCATCACCTGGCTCACCCTTATTTTATTGGCATTTAAAACCCATTCCACACAGTCCAAGACAAATGCCTCATTGTACCTGAATAAGCTCCAGGGTGGCAGAGCTATGTCTGATTGTTATTTTCCCAGTTTCTGTTTGTGCTTAGTGTAGTTCGCCTCAGATTTCTTGCTGAGGAAAATTAACAATAGCTCTTGATAAAACAATAATTAGTGTAATGAGCTTGTGTCTGGTATGTGCGTTTTTCTCCTGCAAAACCTTAAAAGTCAAGATAAACATCTAAGCAACTGTGTTGCTTAATTAAATAGGAGGATTTCTTGGCTAAAAGGGAGTGTTTTAAAATATTTTTAGAGTGCTTTAACATGCATAGCCTTGAAGATAATGGCCAGAACATTTCTAGGTATAGTTCTGTGTCATTGGGTAAAGGAGTTAATGTACCACTCTAGCCTCTGGAAAAGAGGGTGGAAGGGACTCTTTCCACCCAACTCTCATTGCTCCTGCTTGTGTGTGAGGAAGCAGGGTCTTTGTTTTCTTCCCTTCTCTGGAGTCCACTGAAACTTGGGAGAGATGCCTCCTTTGGACCACTGTCCCACTTCTGCTCTGACATCACCCCAGGTTCCCTGTTTCCAATTATAACGTGTTCCCAGATCTGATACACATCTCTTCCTTTGGGAACTCATTTGGAATGACTGTACACTTACCACAGAAAGCTCATTTTCTGGAGAAGGAAGATTTATCATTGGTTCCAATCAAGTATGAATTTGCTGTTAATCCCAATGTGGACGTTTCGCTTGCAAGTAATTTTTAATTATTATCTTGCAAGGCTCCCTCCATCACAGTTCATGTCACTTTTCCTCCTCTCCTTGCCATGTAGCTTTAGATTTAGGGTGAGATTTGTTGTAGGAGTAAGCTGTGACAGCTCTATTGATTTCACTGGGGCTGGAATTTGAATGCTTCCTTTTGTCAGAACGGCTGGGAGTCGAAATGAAATGTGCAAGTTTTCCATGATTGTACACCTGCATTTTAAGGAAGGGATGAGCATAAGAAAGAAATTGGCTTTCATAAAACTGCAGCAAAGCTGTAAATAACAGAAAAAAGCTGTATTTTGCCATCTTGCTCTCTGTAAACAAAAGCTTCTTCTGAAGGCAGTTATGTTTTGTTTAAGAGCAGATCCTAAGCTTGGAAAAAACATAAATAGCTATGAACTAGTCCCAGTGTTCTGATTTGTGTACAAAACCTCCTTTGATTCAAGTAGAAGGTAAATAAATGCTCACAGCTCGTCTGAATTTGGCTCATTATAAATCCAGAAGAAAATATCAGGCCAAATCCTTTGGTCCTTTAGTTCTTGTTCAAGTCCAACAAGAGCCAGAGGTGTCTCAAGTAGCATAAAATGTCCCTGTGCAGGTACTTTCACTCTCCGTTGCTGGTTGTGTTTTTAGGGGGGAAAGGAGTTGGAATTTGCTCAAATATGTACCAGCCACAGACCCCATATACAGATAATGAATTTATAATTATTACATGACATCTCTACCCAAAGCTTAATAACTGAATAAAGTCTCTGAATTTTACAGGGCATAGAGCTACTCTCTGTAGTTTGAAGTGGGAGTTCTGCTTTCATGGAACACAACTATGCACTCTAATTAGAGTTCTTGAACTTTTAAAACTTAAGTGTATGTTCCAACTTCCTGTTTTGTGTGTAGCATCAGAAAAAGAAACACTGGAACCTTTTTCTTTAAATGCTTACAGTTGTGTTTGGCTATTTATTGCTTTCAAAGCAGTGGACAAACAATAACTGATTTGCTTACAGAATTATAGAAGTGAACTGACTGATATTGAATTCTTAGAAAAGTGTGATTTTTGCCAAATTTAGGAGTTTCTGGATGACTGCCTAATATGTTTTACAGCTACACCTGTGAGCTCTGTCCCAGATCCCACTTTACTCTCCTGGGACATGGGGCAGATCTTACTTCAAAAGAAAGCTGACAAAGAAGATGAACTGGAAAAAAAAAGGCATTTCAGATGCTTGATGTTGGCCAGACTCTGACAGTCACAAAGGGGGAAATTCAGGAGGGTGGTTGGAACCTTTCTGTCCAACAGAAGCTGAATGTGAAGCTGTGCTGGCAGAACTTTGCTGTTGACAATCATTTAGAGGCTGTTCCTGTTTGTGTCAAGAGCAAAATTTCAACTGGGAGCAGGTTCCAGACCAATATTATCAAAAAACGTGCTGGATATGCTCAAAACCTGTTCAAGTGAAAGTTTTGGAAAACTTGCAAAAGTAATGTGATGTAAATGTGACAATTGTTGTGTTTACAGGAGGTTTTGTCTGTATAGTGTATCTCACTATTTGAAAGGATTGCAATTTGCAAGCAGGTTTTTTTTTTATTTAAAAGAAGATCTCACAGCTTAAGTTCATATACATGCAGTGTTATGAATATGCACAGATCAGGTTGTGAACTCTGAGGCAGAGACCAACTGTTTTGTGTCTGCACAGAGAGTTTCTCTGCTCACCTTTGGAATTTATCACCTTGTAAACCACCAGACTGAGGTGAGGGTTTATATAATATCATGACTGATGCTTATCAAAATAGAGGAGGATTCTGATGCACAGTCTGCATTGTTGTACACTCAGTTTTCTGTCCTGAAAGTGGAGGTGACTAAGTTTTGTATGTTTTTTTCCTGAAGTACTTCTGTTTTTTTATTTAATTTGGGTAAACTGATCTGTTCCATTTTAATTTTAAACTAATCAGTGTGTAATGGGTTAAGCCCATCTCAGCTAAAGTTGATGTTGATTTCTTTGCTAATACTAAATTATTAATAGGGTGACACCTATACTCCTGAAACACATGAAATAGTATTTTGGGACAAGAGAATGATGCATCAGTGAGACTGAGAATGAAAATACCTTCATATATGCATATGAAAGATCATAGAGATAAAACATTGAGAAATCTTTATCTCACATGATGAAAAGACTTGTGGATTGTAAGTTTTTACAGGGGTTTACCAGATATTAAATTAATGCTCTGCCTAATTCTAAACAAGTTGATGAGAAGTTGTAATGTGTAATGTGCAAAACAAAATCAAACTGTAAGATAAATTTATTGTTGCTCTTTAGGGAATAAGTAACACAAATGAAGTATTTAAAAAATCTGATATCATTGTAGGACTTATCCATGTATATTAAAATACAGATCCCAACTAACAGCAAAGTTATTGTGCCATATCTTCCTAAGTTCCCTAAAAATAAAAATATGAGCCTTTAAGATCAATCTGTCTGTTCTCTAAATTAGGGTTGTGTAGGGAAGAAATTAGAACTGGTTCAGTTTAATAGTGATTTGAAAATGTGCCACTCAGCTTGGCGTGTCTTTAGGTGAAACATGGAAGTTAAGCCAAGGGACCCAGTAATGAGAAGGTTTATAATGTTTAAGGATTCAAGACTTCAGTACTAAATAACTCAACATGCATCTTAACTTCCAGTGCACGTAATTTTCCGATAATAAAGTTGAGAAGACACCAGCTGTGTGTGAACTGGGATTAAGTCTTGATTCTTACCTTCAATGAAGTAAAATGTAAGGTGGAGTCGTAATCTACGTAAAAATAAACACCCCAAACAAATCTGTGCTCTCACAGTAGCTTTCTTAGTGGAACACTGAATATTTTTCAGCCCACCTCCCCCAGTGGAATATAAAGGGTGAAATTCTGCAAAGGCGTCTGCAGGGAAATTCCTTTTCCTTCAGTTTGTCCTCTGGGTTTTTATGATCTGGCCCTCAATAAAGAGTCGCCTCAAAATATTCTGTAAATTCCAGTCCTACTTTGTTCCCAGCAAGTGCAAAGCTAAGGAAAGTCTCAGACAAAGAGAGAATGAGGGGGTGTAATACTGAGGATACAAAAATGGGATTAGGACTTTGAAAGGAAGCAGGAGGAAGAAGAGGAGCAGCAAAAGAAAAGAAAAGGGAGGGACCTAAGCCACTTTCTCCCAGAGAGACAGGGGAGCTTAAAAAATTCTAATTAATTAGTGAAAACTAATTAAATAACAAATCACAGATCTTTCCTGGAATAAAAGGTTAATCTTTTCTTTATTACATGCAATATAATAAAATGGTAAAAGCTTTTTGTACGCTTGGGGTTGGATTTTCTTCCAGTGTTCAAGGAGAATATGTGCAACTCTTGGCTTCCTTTTAAACTCATTAAAACGTGGCAAGCAAGGATCATGCCTGGATCTTGGTCTTTTGGCCTGCTAGTTTGTTAGGGAGCTTCTCTGAGACTGTCTGCACCGTATAGAAGCCAAAATACGGGTTAGGGAGGTTTGTTTGAGCTGTCGGGCACAGATCGGTGCGATTTCCACGGGAGGGCAGTGTAGGTGCTGTTTTCCAGGAGTTTGGCCAGGAGGAATTCTCGGAGCTGCTTTCTTCCTCTGCTTTAAAGCTCAAGCAACTCTGATAAATTCAGGGGCTAAATTGAGGGTAGAGCTCGACTTCCAGGCCTTCACCCCCCAAACAGGGGTATGAGCAAACCTGCACAAGGCTTTTGAGGAGAAGTTAAGGCTGGAAATAAAGAATGAAGGGCAGAGAGTGCACTTTGGCATGTGTAGAGCCCATTAGTGAAGGTAAACTCGGCTGGTAGTTGACTCTGGAAATGACCTGCTACGGTGCTTGATGCAAGTCAGTAGGATGAGAAAACAGAAGGAAAAGTAAAATGATGTACTGGCGAATTTTAGAGGAATTTTAGAGGAATTTTAGAAGTATGTGCTAGGGAGAAGACATGCTTGTTGTTCTCTGAACATCTGATGGGAGCTAAGGAGGGATGAGAACCGGCACTATAACTTTTTTTGACCTCAGGATTCATGAGTGCTGTCATTCCAAAGGTCACATGAAGGTGCAGATACCCCTTTGTGTTCTCTATGGCAGCCAAAAAAAAGAATATCCCTCAAGAAAAAGTATTTTACACCAACAATCGTTGCACTTGTGGTAGAGGAGGGGCTCCCACACCTGTTTTCTCAGGGATTCAGAGTTGTGGTGATTTTCTCCCAAAGAAGTGCAGAGCTGGGAAGAACAGCCACAATAAAGGCAGGATCAAGCCACTCTCTCTTGCGTTTTTAGTTGTTCACATCTTAAAGCAGAACTCTCCCATTGATGTCCTTACAGTGATCACCACAGAGCTGTGATGCACTTGTGGTTTATGTTGTTCCAGTCTTTTTATTATATTTATTTCCAGCCCCAGCTGCCAAACAACGACACAAAGTCAGCTGGAATCCCTGCTCAAGGAGAAAGTTTGTTGACCAGAAACCACATTCTGGGGTAGTAATTAATTCCAAATAAGTTGAAGTTTAGCAACATGTTTAAAAAGATGTTACCCTGTTATACCATGAAAGCTGGTCATACTTGTGTGGTTAGGGGCTTGTTATTACTTGGGGGAGGGGGGGGTTATTATGCTGAAGTACTAAATAGTATTTCAGAAGCCTCCCTAATCCACACTGTGGATCCCTTTTTAGCATCAAAACCCTAAGAACTCTTCTCTCTCAAGCAGTCTTGCTACAAATCTCTAGTGTAGGACTGGTGTAGTCCCACTGTGATTTATTTCTTAGTTACTATGTGGCTTGAGCAAAGATGTTTGAATTTTTTAAGAGATCAGCCTTCTCCATAGCAGTACAATTTCTGTAATTGCTCAGCCCTTTGCAGGGTTTGTGTAGAACAGCCTGTCACATCAGAAGAATGGTGTTTTAGCCATTTTGTTATCTTTTTAGATATCCAGATACCTGAGAGCTCAGTCCACTTAAATCTCAACACAAACTGGAACAGCACAAACCCACTGTTTTAAGTCGAGGAGGAGGTGGTGGTGTGACTATGGGAAAGCTACACTTTTATTATCTCATTTTCACACAAACTGAGCCACGAAAATTTGTTTATAAACATAATGGTAATTTAGTGTACTTGGGCATTTACAAGTTCACCTAATGTCACATATCACACCTAATAATAGTTATTATTTACAGGGACACAGCAGAGTATTCCATGCCTTCCACAGCACTGTGTGACAGTCTGTTGGCTCTACCCTAAGACTGCTCACAGAAGAAGAAATACATTAAACATAACCTGATGTAAATTCCAAGGAAAATCCAACCTCCTGCTGTGCTTGGCATGGACTTGGCCTGTAATTTGGGAGGAGGAAATAAAATCTTTCTGATTTCACAGCTGTTATTGCACCTCAGGGCTGCAGCAGTATTTGCAACCCATTTGCTTGCCTTGCACTGAGCGGGACATCTGAATATATCCTCGCTCTAGTCTGAATAAAATATTAACATATCGCAGGGCTGGTAGCACAGATTGTATCCAAGACAATCTTTTCTCACTGTAGAAAAGCCTATCAATCATATCTGGCTATAGTTGTTATTAATGCCATAGCTTTTATTCCTTTGGCTATATGCAGCTGACTGAGGAGCAACATTTACATTTTCATGTGGAGCGTCTCCTACCACAAAAGAAACTTCTGAAATACCTCCTTATTATAGAATTTATGAATTGGAAATACCCTCCAAAGTCCTAATTAGAGCTGGATTTAGTTTACAAGGTTTTACAGTGTTGTTTTCTTTAAAAGCATTGTGAAATGGAGGTGTTGTGTGTATTTCAGTACATTAACAGAAAGCATTATTAACTTCAGGCAAGGTTGCTGCCACATGCATATCCCAAGAACAATTCAGCTAAAGAAGTACTGCAAGATATGTAAATGAATGATGTACACAGATAGCTATGCAGATACACTAAAGAGTTCATATACTCTTAAATATTTATCTGTATTTATCACAGTAGTTATTCTGCTTCTGTTTGGATTCACATCATCAGTCAAGGATATACTTATATCTGTAACTCTTATTGGGGTCTTAATTTGTATGTGCATGTTTAAAAGAAAAAAAAAACAAAAACAAAACCCAGCAAAAAACCCAAAATCCAAAGGAAAAGTTCCTAATATTCTCAATAAAATATGGACACCATAGAATGGAGTCTCAATTTCAATTACATGGTGTTCCTGAATATTAAAAAAACCTCCTGCTTTTCAAAAAGAGCTTGCAACAGTTTGGGGTGTTTTTTTAACGCCAGTAAAAAGACTCTCCTGAAGTGAGTCAGTTCCTCCAAATGATGGTCTCTTGAGAAAAGAATCCAGCAATTATGAAAAAAGAAACAACTAAACCTCAGTTTGTCAGAGCACAAAGATGGCTCTGGACTGCATGTGCACATCTATTTGATCTGTAGGTCCTTCTCTCAGAGCTGGCTGGTGGGAGTGGGAATATTGTACTGGCCAAGTTCAGACCCCAACTGTTCCTATTTAAAGATTACTGGGCTACTGTGATTGATTCACATTTACAACAAGGCTGTTCATGTAAAGCAGAAGGTAAAAAGGACTGAAAATTGATTTATTTTGTGTACTCATCACACAAACTTCAAGGTCTCTAAAAATTGCTGATGGGTTGTAAAGGACTATCAATATGAACAAGCATCAGACCCACATATTCTATTCACTCCCCCTGCTCCTATCCCCCCTCCCCCATTAATTTTTGATTTTATGTTTATGAGGATCTGAAAATAGTCTAATTCTTTTCTATCTGGTTTGGGCCTATCTTTACCAGCTGGTAAATAGGAAATGTTCACTGTAGGAAGCCAATACTCTGCAGAGTGTAAACAGATGGAATCAATATAAAGTGACAAGTTAGACTGTGCTACTGAGAATACAGAGCCAAAACTAAGAGCATAACAGTCACGATACTTATTTTGTTCCAATTCATTTGGTACTGAATAGCACTTCATATATGCACAGCTGTGTCCTCCCTTTTTTTACTTTCTTTCTTCTGCTTTGATGATGACAATTTCAAAGAAAAACTTTAATTAAAGATTTTACACAGAATGGCCCAAAGTAGAATACAGAGAAAATGAGCACTGATGTGTTTATAGCAAGGGAGGAATATTTTTCAGGCGTTTATTTTCTTCCTTTCTTTTTTTAAACAAAACAAACAGAATCTGATGTGTGTATCTCCCTGTGTGTGATATGCTGGGTTGATAGATCTTTGCAGATTGAAATCTTGCATTTGGAGGTGGGGACTTTTCTACCCCCAGTGCCTGTTGGAGAAAAGGTGCTGTGAAGGGCAGGAAATCTAAGTGCACATCCCTGGCTGAAGGGAAGGGGACAGTCAGACACAGACTGCCACAAACTGCTGTCAGACCATCCTGGGAGTGACTGAGGGTCTTCCTTCTCTTGCCCTGGCCACCTCACCTCCTGCACTCAGGAAGAGTGTTTTGGACACTGTGGATCCGCTGCAGGGTCCCTTCTGGGGCAGCTCATGGGATGCTGAGCATCCAAGCTGCCCTGTTTGCAAGCTCTGCCTTGAGAGCACATCTGAGCATTAGTCCTTTTGCCAGAGAGAGTGCCAGGTGTTGTAGTATGGGCTTTTCTTTACTAATTTATGCATTTTTGACACATTTTCCCGAGAATGGAGGAAGGCAGCATGTTCCACCGCTCTGTCCCCAACTCATTCCTTGCAGCATATTTCTTGAAGCTGCCATTGGAATTTTGCTATTTTTGCTTTCTTGGCAAATAATAACCCCAGATTGCCCATATGTTGTTTATTAGGGCGGCTGCACGGCTTTAATGAGGGGCAGCAACCACAAGTTTGAACACAGATTTTTGCTCCTGATCCTCGTGTCAAGGGCAAGCAGCTCTTGTTTCCTTTAGAAGAAACAATGGGTCTGTCCTGTCTCCTCTGGGCACATCCCTCTAAACAGGCAAGAGCATCTGCAAAACTTCTTTGCCTCTCCATCCTTCTCTGCAAACCACAGTTCTCCTCCTGACTATGATGCTAAAGGCCTTTTTGTCCCAGAGGTTCCTTAAAATGAGTCCTTTCAGACTCATCCAACATCAGAAATAAGAACTACACAGCCACTGAGATGATAAAGATTTGTTTTTAAATTATGTTGAAAAGTTTTATTGTAAAAATCTTGACAAAACCAAGCTATTTATACTCCAGGTGGGGGTTGGTCTGTTCTCCCAGGTAACAAGCAATAGGATGACAGAAAATGGCCTCAAGTTGCACCAGGGGAGGTTTAGATTGGATATTAGGAAAAACCTACTGAAAGGGTTGTCAAGCACTGGCACAGGCTGTCCAGGTAAGTGGTGGAATCCCCATCCCTTATTTAAAAGCCATGTAGATGAGCCACTTACAGACATGGTTTAGTGGTGGACTTGGCTGTGCTGGGTACATGTTACTGTAGGCAGAAATTGGGAGTTTGGCTGATGGGAATGCATGAAAGCCCCTTTCCAGATCTCCTTGCCAAACGCCCCAAGCCATCAAGAAAGTTCCAGGGAAGCAGGGAGAGGGAAGCAACTGTCTCTCCCTGATCCATGGAACAGACAGTTGCTGAGGAAAATGCAGTGATTAGAAATACCTGTGTGGGTAGCAAGATGAACTTCAGTGATTTGTGGCAGGAAATCACCTCCCATCCAGCTACAGTGGTGCAGGAGGGAGCGTCTGGAAGCTCCTCCCACTGAGGTGCGTGTAGGGGCTGTGTTCTCCATGGGTATCCTACATGCTCCCGAAGAACGAGAAAATACTTAAAATATTAATTGTCTCCCCCCTTCCTGAGGGATCCCTGAGTGCTTTCCGTGTGTAAATGCTGCTGAAATGCAGTCGCTGCCGGGGCGGGGAGCAGCAGCCAGCTGGCACGTGCCAGCGACAACAGAGCACGCTGTGCCAAAGGCACTGTGGCAGGGCCTTGTGGTTGCTAAAAGTGCTGTGGTATCACTGGCACTCCAGGGAACAAGCAGGAAAGCTGCTCCCAGTGTCCCTGCTCAAAGCAGGAACCGGTGGGTATGTGGCTTTTCTGACCTGGTTGCATCAAGCTGGCAGAAAAATGTCCCGCTGGTGCCAGGCACCACAGAGGGCAACCCTGTGCTTCACTCATTAAACAGCACATTTTGGGTAAATCTGATTACAGGGAGAAAGGAATCGAGATTGCCGTGTTTGTTTCTCCATGAAAAGCTTGGATTTGTGGTGGAAATGTCTTGCCAGTCATGGCAAGGAGAAATCCTGGCCTGCTCTGGTGAAGCCTAATCCTTCCTTTGAATTTGAATGTCCTTTGTTGTTCCATATCTATAGGAACTATAGAGACAGATTCCTAGAGAATTATAGGAGCTATAGATACAGATTCCTATAGGATTCTAGGAAAAGACTTTTTTAATGAATAAAAGCTGTTTTTCTGTCTTCATGTCTTTACCTAGATAAAAAGCTTTATCCTCTTCCACCCTGTTTTGCCAGGCAGAGTTGTGAATGCATTTTTTATTTTGTCCCATGTATGCATTTCCTTTCAACCTCTAGATCTTCTTGATTTTGATAATTTTTGAAGAAGTGCAAAAAAAAAACGCCTTGGTATATGTAGAACAAATAATTTACTATTATTCTGGAGATATTAGAATAGAAATTAAAGTATCTCACTGATACTTTGGAAATGTACTGCAGAATTTGAATTTGTACTCCTGCCTTGATCTTTAGTTTGCAGCAAATCTGTAGATTTCACTACTGAAGGAAGATCATCCTCTGCCTGCTGTTTAAAATATATGAATTTTATCTCAAAGTCATTGTTTTGTCTAAAAGTCTTGAAGTTTACCGGTGCCATTTGAGGAGGAATTTGCCTTAGACGTTGAGTAAGTGAAAAACACTCATTTCTCATGGAGTGTTTTTGCAGCACTTTCTACTGTGCCAGGGAAGGTTGTCCTGTATTATCAAAATAGATATAAAATGGCATTTTGTATTATATGTTAGCAAATCTTTCCAGTGCTTGCATTTGTCAGTTGTTATATGGATTTTTTTTGTTCATTGAAATCACCTGTAATTTGTAGATTGCACAGAATGTGAAAAACATGGTCAGGTGCTGCAGAGTTTTTGACTGGAGCCAGGCAGGATGGATACAGAAGCATATGACCTGTTTTAGGATGAAGGACTTAGAATTTGAAAGTAAGTCAAGAAACAGCCACGGGTTTGTTTTGGTTTTTTTTTCTGTGAAAGTAAAAATAACACTAAGTGATGGGGCCTTTGTGATCTTCTGAGTGACAGTGGCTGCAGGCTGCTTGCAGCAGGATAATTTTCCAGTTTATCTTCTGTACGCAAGTTGCAGCCTTCAGCCTTTCTCTAATGGATGCAAGAATATGCAAGGATAAATATGTTGGTAATTCATTCCAAAGACATGAGTCCTGCATCAGATTTCATCCCAAAAATCTCAATTTTTTTCAGGATGGGGATAAAGATTCTGGAGTGACAGTGTGTGATTCCCTTTCCCTGCAGTCTCAGAGTGGCACTGAGGGTGGATATGCTTGGCCTCAGATCCAGGACAGGGTTGGGAGGTCTGTGTAGCAATGCTGGTGCCCACTCCACCCTGAAAGCTGCACAGAAGAGATAGTGAGAACCCCATAGGCTCTTCCAGAGGAAGAAGTAGTCAAAAGAAGAAAAGTTTCCTTATTCTGTTTGTAAGAGGAGTAAGGAGAGCCTTTTGCTTCACCCCTTCGGTGTCTTTGTCTGACACAGGATGTACAAAGGATTTTTTTTTAATATTATTGAGCAGAATCAATATATCAAGAGGAAGAGTGTGTAGGACACACCTCCAGGAGCCAGGGTCCTGTTCCCTTCACAGCTGATTTGAAGTTGGTGGTTTCTGAATGAGGAAGTGGCTCCCCACTCCTACTGAGATCAGTGAGTGGAGAAAGCCAAGAGCCACTGCTTCTCCATGGAAAAAAAGTCCTGATAACCAGGTGATTAGCGAAATCTTGCCTTTGGAAAAAAGGAAACATCTCTTATCAGCTGTGTTTCATGCTTTTCCTGAATTCCTGCAGGTGGTTGGAATGTGACTTGTTTTTTCCCCCATGGGGTAGAGGAATGCTGTTATTTGAAATAAAATGGTACCACTGCACATCTTCACTGCCTGTGAAGTTTGAGATGGGGAATAACTATGAGGAAAGGCTGAGAGGATTGGGATTGTTCAGCCTGGAGAAGAGAAGGCTCTGGGATGACCTAATTGTTGTCTTCCAGCACCTGAAGGGAGCCACAGGAAAGATGGAGAGAGACTATTTCCAAGGGCCTGGAGTGACAGGACAAGGGGGAATGGCTTCAAAGTAAAAGAAAGTAGGTTTAGATTGGATACTAAGAAAAAATTCCTCCCTGTGAGGGTGGGGAGGCCCTGGCACAGGTTGCCCAGAGAAGCTGTGGCTGCCCCATCTCTGGAAGTGCCCAAGGCCAGGTTGGACGGAGCTTGGAGCAACCTGGGATAGTGGGAGGTGTCCCTGCTCATGGCATGGAAAGAGATGATCTTTAAAGTCCCTCCCAACCCAAACCATTCTGTGATTCTATGTTGTGTTGCAGCAAGTCCAGAGGAGGCCACTAAGATGAGTTTAGTTTAGTATCTTATGATTTTGACTTTCTGTGGGGTTTGGAATCTATGAAATCCATCAGCAAATACCACTGGAGATACTATTTCTGGATAGGGACCTCAAAGAAAATGAAGCAAATTAGGATGGTACTTTCTTGCTTGAATTTTTTTTGTTCATTTTTTTTTTAATTTGGATATTTATTTCATTGTGAGCGACTTCCAAAGTTTTTTTTTTCTCATTTCATATTGCCTGGCTACACTATTTCACTTTGTGTATTTTTTTTTTTCTGGTTGGGATACTTCCCAGAATTAGATAACAACAAAACCAGTTAAATAATTTGGTACAGGCAATTACAGAGCAGAAGCAATACTATTCTAAAGCAGGCAATCAAAAAACCAAAAAGATGCTTTATTTGACAATAAACCTTGTGTTTGGCATTGCAGTCTGAGAGGCAATAAATCTATAAAAATGTTACTACGTCTCATAAGTGCTGAATAGTAAAAAAGACCATAAATTTTCATTTGGGGGATTTAAAGCTCTAAAATAATGAAGTTTTACCAGAAAAAAATTCTGAAGCTTAACAGATAAAAATAATGGTCCTGAATCACCTCTGTGTGAAACAAGAGAATATGAGAAATAATACAGAGATAAAATGTAATATTTACTTTATTTTCTTACTAATAGGCTTCTTCAAAAGTCTGATATTCCATATAAGTTTAAGAATGTTTAAATATACCCAAATTATACCTGGATTTCTTCTTATGGACGAACCTTAAAGCAACTCAAAGTGTATTCTCTTCTCAAAGTACAAGTTGCAAGACAGTTAATAGGATATTAGTGCCCAAGTTAAAGGAGTAATATGTGGGGGGGTTGTTGGGGTTTTTGGGGGTTTTTTTGCTTGTTTGGTTTGGTTTGGGGGTTTTTTGTTTGTTCTTGTTTGGTTGGAGGTTTTTTTCAAAGAGTGTTTAAAATGGTGGATCAAATTCACCCTTGTACTGCTAATTTTGCACGAGTCCATTTAAATCTCAAGGTCAAGATAAAACAGATGAGTGTGCTCTGCTCCTCTGTCTGCATATTTATTAATGCACAAAAGCTCTTTTTTTCTGCAGTCATCGTGCCCTGAAGGAACATTGTCCAACTGAACACTTCAGGTCGTGTTGTCTGGAATTATTTTGTCTGTATCATAGTTGGAGAGGCACAGGCAAATCAGGAACTTCACATCTGAACGGCTTCTGCTGTTTCAAGTGCATCCATGTCTCCCTCTGAATTCCTGATAAATTGGGGAAGGACAATACTTTTTTTTTGCATGTTGGGAACCTTATGGAGTCACTTGACTGCTCTGAAAAACCTGTCCTGCTGACAGTAGCTGATAATGGCTGAGAAACTGGAAAAATCCAATGGGAACAGCAGAAAATATGTGCTCATTTGGCTGCTAGGTCGTGTTTCTTTGATATGATTGTCTATCCCATTTCTCTGGACAGTGCCTTTCATGGCATGGACCTATGGCTGTGACTTTTAGAGAAAATGCTTCTTATTTGATGGGGCCTGGGCTCCTGCTGTTCCTGAGGTTTCTAGTTTTGAATTAGAGTGTAATATAATCCATTTTAAATGCTTATTTCTGCATTGGTCTGTTATTAAAAAATCCCCACCAAACAAAAAAAAATTAAACCTAATATTGTTCTTTGGTCCAAGTTCTGTCACCAGCTTTCTTCCTGCTGCTCCTTCATAGGGTGGTGTCCTGAATTGATTTCTGCTTTTGGACTCCATAGCTGTTTCTGATTCAAGCCAGAGCCTCCTAAATATTTGCATTGGATGGATCAACAAGTATTTTTTCCCATAATCCTGTTATGGTTGTTCTGGGACACGGTCAAATCTCTCAATTAACTTTGATGGACTTTGGACCAGCCCTGTAATTATTAAGAGGGGTTTTTTTTCAAGATCCTGACATAAGGTACTGCCCATACATATCTTTTGGGCTGAGGAAACTTATTATGTAGTGTGGGGAAAATATTCATGTTCAGAGATGTGTTTTGGGTCCACAGACTTGGCCAGAGAGCCTGATTTGCACTCACAGCATTTCTTTCGGGTAAGTCAGACCAACTCCAGAGAGATGGAGCAATTGTTTTACCTCAACAAAATGTTATTAAAAAATTTCTGGGGGAAAAAAAACCCCAAACATAAATTTAACAGTTCTGAAACCCAGCCTTGGCTGGGAAGTAGTGAACCCTTGTTGAATGAACCTCCCATCTAAAGATTTACTTGATTATGTGAAAAATATAACTCTCCCTAAGAGCAAATCAACTTTTAGGCTTTGAGTTGAGCTTGATCATTTAGTCTTGAGGAAAGTTATTCAGGTTTCACATCAGGGCCTCATTCTCCAGTTTTTTGGGGAAAATCCACCATGAAATATATATATACACACCTGGTTCCTTAACATCCCAATAATATCCTGAATTCATGGCAAGCAGGAGACACAAACCTTCATTATCAGATAAATGACCGAAAACATAGAAACAAAAAAATCCAGCTTCATCCTGTATGTGATAACTGGGTTTAATTTAAAGATCAGGGGTAAGAAAAGGGATATGGCAGCAATTTTTAAATATTGAACTTAAAAGCTCTCTCTTAAAAGTCACATGCTCCAGACAAAGCTGTCCCCAGGCACCTCTAATGTTCTCGTGTGGCAGTTATGCAGCAAATAACTCAAGGTTATTTTCTTTGGCAGCAATTTCAGAGCAAATCTTTGTGTGAAGAATGATTTCTTTTCCTTGAACAATGGGCTGGATTCATAAAAAGTATAATGGGTACATTTGTTTGTTTTCCAGTATTAACAATTAGGAGTATCCATGTGTGTGTGTAAAAATAGGAAGTAGGAAAAGAATGAATAGTTGTACTTGTAATTAGCATATTTTGATACTTAGAAAACCAGAAGCCATTTCTAAGCTTATTAAATGTGCGTTGTCAGCTTCAATTTTTTCGAAAATCGCTAACTAAAAAAATAATTTCAGATGAAGTGTTGCTTCAGGAATATATATTGAAATGAAAAGTGAACCCAGACTTTAAAATGTGTGGAGAAGGATGGAAAAGACTGCTGTGTTTAAAGCTAGTCTTTGGGAATACATTCCTTGGTCACTAAATCTATGAAAGCAAAAAAAAAAAAAAAGTTGTTATGATTAGAATAAAAAATTTGGGGATTTAAGGTATATTAAGATATATCAATCAAGGATGATGCCACATAAATATGTTCCCTTCATATGTCTAGATGAGGGCAATAACAAGTCTTCTATGGATTTTTATCATGAAAACAGGCCTGATTTTAATGGCTGCTTAAAAAATCAACTCAGCTTTTATTTGTTACGTGTCCAGGTTGTATTCTGCCCTCCTGTAAGGATAAGGTTAATGGTGTGCAAGGCAGGATGGTGATCCTTGCCTGTCCATGGGGATCCTGGGTAAGAACCTGGAGTATAAAGAACAGAGAGGGAAAAGTACAATTTTGAACTGGTAATTCCTTCTGTGTTTCTATCTGTTCATTAAGTGGGATTGGCCTTCCAGCCATTTGGTTCAAAACAGCAGAAATTGTAAGAGTATTACAATATGAAGTTCCTAGTGGAAGGGATGCTGCTGTTTTCATGCCACAGAACAGAGTATCCCATGGATTGCTGAAAACAGCCACTAATGTGGGATTATGACTGAGCATTCCTGTTCTCTAGCAAGGCCGTGGTAATCTGTGTATCTACTTTTTGTTGTTGCTTGGGTGTTTTTAAGCAGATCAAAAAATAAGCTGTAAACAAGGGAGAGTGTCAGGCACCACTAAAATGTGCCAAAGTATCATTCCTGATGCTGAGATTTACCATTAACCTGACATTTCTCATGACATTTTTGTAAAATAGAACTCTCAATCCCCAAATAATCATGGGTGTTTTTGAAGTATGCCTTGAATTTTGAATGTATGCATGAAAAGTTTGTTCAAAGTGGAACTGAATCTATCCATTTTATTATATATGTTTCTACCAGACTTCCCATCCATCAGAATGCTGCCTGTGTATTCATTCTGCATTTCCATATGCACAACTCCCAGCTGATGTAATCTTAATCCCTTTGAAATTTCCTTAAAAAAAATTCACGGATAATTCTCACCCCCTATTAAGACACAAAGAGAAGTCTCGAGGGGAAATATGATGTGGGGGAATTTGTGGGGGGAAAAAAGTCAAGTTGTCCATGAATAATACATAAATCCACGTCTTACATGGATCAGAAACAGGTGTGTGGTTTACTGTGATAAACAGAATAACCCTGTGGGTTGGGCAGGATTATAATTTGTTACAAATGGGAAACTGAGGCAAGAGGCAAGTCAATAACTTCCCAAAATTATTGAGTAAATTTAATATTGTGAACAGGAATTCTTATCTTTCAGCACCCCACAGTGATTTATGATGATTTCAGCAGCTAAATATACCTGCATACTTTGCCAAACAACCCAAAGTATAGAGAGGGAAACAGGGTATGTCACAGTGCAGCTCTTGTTTCTTGTCCCAAATGGAATTTGACAATTGGCTGATCAGGTTCTCTTCTCATTATCACTGACATGGTCCCATAAAATGCAAGTGAAATCCCCCTGCTTTGCCTCCCATGTTGATGCAAGTAGAGGATTGTAAATGGGTGGTATTTGTCTTTTTTCCCCCTAAGTTCTTGGCCTCTACTAAGGGGTTTATGTCCCAAAGATGTCCAGAAAAAGTCTGAGCAGAAACAGAACTCTTAGTTTCCTGTCTTGTCAGAAGTCAAAATAAGAACCCAGCTTCACTTCAGCTACTTTCATTCCCAGGATGTTGGAAAATTGTGCAAAAAAACCCCCAAACACCATAATCATGATTCAGGGGATGGTGTGAATGCTTTAGAGCTTAATGTTAGCAGACAATCTGTTTAACCTTTGAAAAGGGAGTTTGAGAGGTAACTAAATCATATGGTGTAGTATCTTCTAGATAGACAAATTTAAATTAGAAAGTAAGGCAATCACTTCTTCGGTTATTGGTCTTGGGAACAAATTCATCAGGACTAACTAGATGCATTTTTGTCAGACATGCTTTAATCCAACACAAGATTTATTGTATTTAGAGGGGCTCAGTGCAAAAGAAGCCAAGAGAAAGTTAGTTGCCTGTGATGCACAACTTGTGGTAACGGCACCATTTCAGCTTTAGACTTCATGGATCCTCTTTATGCAAGAGAATTTTAAGTTTCATTTTTAAAACTGCATCTTTCTGCGTTTCATGCTTAGGGACATAAAACACGAGCAGTGTTTTCTGAGCAATTTGTCATTCTGAAAGGTGTGCACAGCAACTTTAGTGCCAGCCAAGGGAAACATCTGAAAAGGAAATGCTGCAATCAAGCTGGAGAAGTTAATACCATGTGGAAATGAGTTCTAATTGCCAAGAGAGGTTTTCCATTTAATCCAGATGAAGCTGCTGCAAATTTTCCAGCCTGTTATAAAATCCAGACAACTTGCCACAGAGTTTAGGCATGACTTAGCATAAGTTACACTGGAATTTAAGAATATCATAATATTCTAATATTATTGGAAGTATGCTGATATATTAAAATTCATGTTCATGTAGATGGCCAAGAAAATAGCACTGTATGCAGGATTTGAATGTAATTAGGCAGACAAGTTGTGTACTATAGACAATCTCGAGCAGAGGAAAGAGAGCAGGGAAAAATGCAGTGCTTATTTGTTTTTCATGATCTTTTATGTATTGTGTTTCTAAAAATTTCATATATTTCCTGTTTCTTCAATTCACAACAAGTATGATCTAGAATATTTGTGTCTTGAAATAGTTCTGTTTCTTTAGGCTGTGGAATTGTTAGAGACTCTGTGATGGATTATAAATAATTTCTGAAGAATTGTGGTGTAAGTACAGACGCAGTTTTAGAAAGAACAGAAAACATAAGTTCCATGTATGTGCTCAGAAAAGGAGAGGAAATTCAGGTAGTTTTCCTCTTTCCAGTTATATCAATAGAAGTATTTCTGTTGGCCTTGACAAAACTGTTTTGCAGTTTTGTAGGGCATTGATAGGCTCTGATTCTTGACAGATGCAACGAGGACAGGGAGGAAAAGAAAGCCAGTTTCCTTTGGCATGGGAAACTCTAACAACTTTGTGTGAAAACTTCCTTTAAAATCAAAATGTGTCATGTTACGTGGGGTGAAAAATTAAATAATGATTACAAGCTCCCAAACCCCAGATGAAGAATTTGTTGCTGCCACTTGGAATCTCGTAAAACTTGGGAATCTCAAGTGTTGAATCTGAACTTTGCAGAGAATCTTTGTAACAGCTTACACTGGAAAATTGTGTCAAAAGGGTGAAGTTGGGCAGGCTGGGGAGGTCAAGGTGACACCAAGACATTTTTGTCATTGTGACAGTGGCTGCAAGTAGCTTATGTTTGTTGTATAGGGAAGGAAAAGTCATTGACAATAAGAGCAGGGTACAGCTGTTTGCCTCAAAGACAAAAAAAAGTGTGTTTCAATAATTCAGTTGTTGGATGAATGGAGGCAGTGAAGAGATTTAGCCCTGTACATCTGGTTTTGAGAGGTTATACAGCAAAAAATCTGCCAGATCTACCCCTAACAAGGATGTGAGGGATGTGGGGATGTGAGTTTAAGAAGGTGTTCAAGTTAAAACAGTGAGAAAGGCCCTTCCAGTACAATGAAAAAATATTTAAATCTGTTTGCATAGCTTGAAATTTAATTTAGTGTGTTTAACAAATTTTGTTCATCACATATGTACATATATGATATTTCAGCAGTAGGATTTTTAATGAGCGTGATGCCTACTGCTAATTATTTTTCATTTATTTTTGTTTAGAAAGAAACACTTAAACCTACCTTTGCTGAAGAAAGCCAGTGAAGACTTACCTATACTTTGCAGGATAAAGAGTATTAGCTTCAAACATTGTCTCTCTCATTTCTACTATGAGAAATTTAGCACTTCATGAGGAGAATTACAAAAATAATTTAAAAAAAATAATTGTCAACCAAAATTGAAATATTGAAGGTCGGTTCTAAATGGAATGGAGCATTCACACACACACACACATACAAAAGAAAAGTTTGAGTAACAAGCTGTTTCTTTTTTAAGTATTAAGCTGTATTTAAACAGGAAGGAAACTGTGTTGAGCAGGCCACTAAGAGGTCAGGGGAAGAGTGGAGAGCATGCCCTAAGAATAGAGTAGCCACACTTTGGGATCCTTTTCCATTTGGAACAGCAAGTGTGTAGCTGTGTAGCTCCACTGGAATGACCTTTGCAAGAGAAGGAGCAGAGGTGGAAAAGACTTTTACTACAGTCCCCACCAGATGACTGTTCTGTGACAGAGTTCAGCCTGGTTAACCCTGAGAGGGCATTCAGAGGAGAGGTAAGGGAGTGCCATTAATACTTTGCAAGACTTTGACAGGTGGCAAAGCTGAGCCAGGCATCACAGGAAAAGAAAACTGCTAAGCTTCGAGGCCTATTAATTATACCAGCTTCTTTTATGAACAAATTCCACGCACAGGGCTTCTTGTTTGCTTTTATAGCCCTGTTAGCAGAGCAGCAGTTCTATTTTATTTTTTGTTTCAATCTTGCTTAGATTCACAGCATTAAAACATATGTATCAGAACTCCAGATTCCTTAGGCTAAAACAAAATGGGGGTGCATGGAGTCTTGATGGCAGAAGTGTTTCCCAACGTGAATTGCTGGATCCTTCTGTCAGCCCAAGTTAAGTAATGACTTACACTGAGTAATGACTAGCTGTCACTGTCTGACAATTATTTTCTGACCTACATGAAGTAAATTACCAGCAGATAGGTGCTACTGCAGAAACTCATTTTTAATACATGGTGGCAGGCTTAGAATAAAGAGTGGAGCTGGAGCAGACATGGGAAATGGTGTTTCCACAGGCCCTCAGATGTGAACTGAGCTGAAGATGGTTGGGGAGTGGGGTGGTGGAACATACCTGTGTTCCACCTGCTTCGTTGGGAAGGTGAAAACAAACAAAATGTTCCAAAATTCAATCTTTTGCCTTTGTGTCACGAAAATTCTGACTGTCTGAAAACAGAGAAGCTGATAGTCTGCATCAGGACTGGATATTATACTAGAATGTCAGTTATACAGATCTGTAACTCTGCTTTCTCAACCTTAAACATACAAGAGAGGAGGGGAAAACAGGGCTACATGGACATTCAGCATCTTGACCCTTTTTCTTCTCCTATATCTCGGTGTTTACAGGGTGTTAATAACACCAAGGCTGTGGGTTTGATCCCCATTCACTTCAGAATTGGACTCTAATCCTTGTGGGTCCCTTCCAGCTCAAAATATTCTGTGACACCTTTGATAGGGAGGTCAAGGCCTGGACTGGAAACACAGTATATCTCACTTTACAAACCCTCTCAGTCCTGGATGTTTATTTTGGGCTTCCTGAAGTCTCTCTGTCCTGTGCTTTTACCCTGTGATTTCAGCAGTTTTGAATGAACAATAATCAGCTTGGAAGCAGATGGGGTACTTGTCAAAAACTGGTGTGGGGAGAAAAGCCTCAGGGATGCTCTCAGCTTCAGAAAAACAAACCAGTATTCCTATTGTTTCATGAACCTTATCAAAATTTGCAGTGAGTCAACGTTCAGGCATTTTATAAGTCCCATAAGCAAAAACACATCCAATAGCTCCTTTGCAACAGCCTATGAATTAAAAAAAAAACCAAAAAACCAAACAAACAAACAAAAAAAACCACACAAAGAAATTAGTGATATGTTTACACAACAGCTAAATTAACTATTCCACATCTTCTAATGTTCTCCAGTAGTCATTGTGCAAATGACCCAATTTAACAGGGGGAACTTTGATCCAAGGTTATGCCGTGGATGGTTTTAAAGTTACATTAAGACAGGTATTATCCAGCAGGCTGATCCACAAAGTATTTTTAGCAGTGAATTTTGAGGCAGAGTTATTATTTGAGAAACTTGCCTGGCTTGTCATGTGAGAGTGTGTGATTGGGAATAGTGTTTTGTAGTGAGCTTATTAATTAAACATCTGACCATCAGAGCACGCCAGGGTAACCTATTTGATCAGTTCACAGAGAAGAGCATTTGAAAAGGTCTCGTAAAAAATGCATTATTGTTTTAAAAGCTTCATGAACTTGGTTTTTCTGAGCAAAACACTATAAAATGTATTCATTACAGCTGTGCTCAGCCTATCAGGACATTGGAAAAGCCTTCAGAGCAATTGATGTCAGTCGGAGTGGATTTGTGTCTTTGGATTACTTGAAGTCAGTCCTAAATGGCTTTATATTTCCTTTGCCAAATGAAACTTTTCAAGAGCTAATGAATAGGTAAGAATCACATTATTTTCTTAGGGGACATTTCTTAGCACTGCTGTCTTATAACTTTATTATTGCTTCCTGTGACTGCCATCATTAATTCATCTTCCTCGTGCCTGTGCTGCAGCGTGTAGGCACAGGACGCAAAAGCTGATATAGCTGGGTAAAAACACCACAATTTTTTTTGTGCAGGAAGGTGTATAGGTTTAATGGAGTAGAAGCTTTGAGTTACTGCTTTCTTAATTCTGTTTGCTCACTAATTTGTGCTTAATTCCCTAAGGGAAGCATTACTTTCTTGCATTCAAGTGACTGGTGATGTGGGATGGTGTGAATTTGCTGGAAGAGCTTCACAACTCTTAGCACCGTATTTGCATGGTGACAGCCTCCCCATTTTAAATATGATGGTGTGGCAAGGAGAAGAAAGGAAGAATTGAAACTGAAGTCAGTGAACGAACTAATGGTGTAAATTTTCACTCTGCACTGCTCATTGTCAGTCACTAAAAAGATACCTGAAGGGGCACTTCTGTGCTGCATCATAAAGCAATTTTATACTTGGAAATTTAGATTTAAACCACAATGAGGCAAAAATCTTTTGACCTTAGGGTTTGAAGTTGTCAGCATTTTCTATTGAGACTTCTGTGAAGACTGAGAAATCATGCCAACCACTGAATTCAAGTCAATGTGCTATTTTACTTTAGCCAGGCATCTTTGTGGTATGATGACCAAAACTCAAATCATCTTATGGACACGGTAGTGTATGGAATATAAAGGGATAGAAAACACTTTCCAGCCCAGCCTCAAGTTTCTCAAGAGACAGATTTTAGGCCACAGGACACGTTCCATAATGTGATTTCCTGAACAGGATCACTTTAACATGCGCTGACCAGCTTCCTAAATTCATTTTTCCTTTTTAAAGCCAAAATGTCATAGGAATGAAGTTTTTCTGTGGCTTTTGGTTAAATCCAGTCCAGGATCTCTCATGATTAATCTTTTTGTACTCAAAACCAAAAATCTGTGAGGAGAAAACTGACAGAGAATATACTTGTTGGCAACAGTGCTGAGGGCATATGGCCAGTCAAGGAGAAAGGGAGAACAACTTAACTCTTACACAGCATTTTTAGTCCAAAATGTTGCTTAAGATTACACAGCAGACAAGGCACCCAAATCATGCAGTGTGAGGAGGTTAGTAACCAGATCATGAATTGCTGGTTAATGGTTCCATAATTCAGAGTTTATCCATTTAAAGTGTTGGGGAGAACAGAATCATCCATGTAAATAATCAGTTGAGTTATTTTTTCTTTAGTTAGATGTGAAGAGCTCAGTGCAATATACATTTTACAGCAGCAGGTGCTGCAGGAGGGTGTCATCTGCAGTAACCATATTGCTTTGTGAATTCAGCAGATTAATCTGATTTGCTTCTAATCATTCACAGTGTGATATAACAATGATCAACTATTGCTTTGTCCAAAAATTGCTATTATAAGTTCTTTTTTTTCTATTAATGTCACTTGTTACTTTAAATCTTAAATCTTGCTCTCAAGGGCAGTTGCATAATGGGAAGATTCTGCATATATTTTTCCACTGGAGCTGTTTCTAACATTTGGAAAATATAGTGACATTTTAATGGCGCTGTAAACAGAAATGTTCAAGCCTATGCATTCCATATCTATTAGGTGATATTTCTCAGATAATGCAATTCAAAAGCTCCACCAGGTGAATGAAACAACAGCAAAAGCTCCTGGTAGTCATTTAATTCTAATAATGAAGTAACTTCATTGTGGTTGATAATAAATATAATAGTAATTGATAGGCAAGGGACATGATTTCAAGGTTTTTCAGATTTTATTTAAATAATATGATGTGATGTGCCAGGAACCTTGTTTATATGAAATAATACACGACAGAATTTTATGGTTTATACCATATTATTTATGATAAAAAAATGACATAAAATTCAGGGCCTGTTGAATTTGATGTAGTTTTTCCTGGAGAATTCAGCTAGAATTTTTTCCTTGACTGGTTTAGGACCAGATTACCCACACATTTATCTCTCGGTGTCTGTCCCCACTGCAGCATGATCAAGTACATCAGAGGCAGACCATCATTCAAAGAACATCAGCCATCTGAGTCCTGAGTTCTATCACTTCTACTCTTGAAATTCTTTTATTTCAACTTGTTTTCATTGAAATATCTTTCATTTAGAAATAAAACACTGTCACCTGAGGTTATGTAAAGAGCTGCATAAACTGAAGAAATTAATTTCAGCATTCCCAAGTGAGAGATATTTTGGTTCTGTTTTAGAGCTTTGCTGTGGATTTTGTGCCTTCACGGGAGAGGGCTGGGAGGGAAGGGTGTCCTTGTTGATGGTTGGGATCAAATCCTACATGATCACTGTGAAGAATTTGCCTACAGAGGGTCTCACTTCTAAGAGTCTTTTCTGGTGGCTGCCAGGATTTTTAACAGGTGATTTTTATTTGTGATATGAGGTAAATATTTATGCTCAGCTGGTCAGGACTGCAGTGCACACAATATCAGTCAAAACCATCAGGATAGTTTTCAGGTTCAGAGTTAATTTTAAACTTTTTGTGTTGCCCTCGTGCTTCATTTCTTTGATTTATGATTTGTATAAAAGTATCAGATGCTAAGGCACTGATTATTAAACATTTCTTAAAGCATGGTATTTTGTAAAGGACCAGTGTGAGATGATGTATCACGGGGTTTTACCAGCTATCCTTGCTGTTCTGGCTCTAATGAGTCAATTCTTTTGGAAATACACTCTCCTGAACTTGGACATATCCCTAAGCTTTCAAAAAGCCATACCATGCAGAATTACTTTTTCATTACTTTAATAATTTAGTAGATAAAATGCTGGATTATCCCTTACAAAAGATGCACATTTTCTTCCAGCCCTAGAGTGGGACAACATTTCTATTCCACAGTTACTCTACTTATGGCATCTAAATATTGTACTTAGTGCCTTTCTAGCAGAGCTCGAAATCTGAGGGACAGTTTTATAGCTGTGAAGAGGAAATGTTTTGAAATTAAAAAGAAATGCTCTGAAGTCCTCTCTCAGTTTTTATTCTAGCTGATTTAGAACAGTTCCTCCTGTGTCTCCCACCCTGGCCCTGGTAAGGGCTGGATTCATCCCTTTCCATGATAAAACCTGGAGGAGACAAGTGCTGTGTTGGCCAGACACGGGCAGAGCTGGAAGAGCTCCACAACCCACTGCTCAACCTGCAGAACAGGGGAAGCCAATGGACTGATCAAGGGCACCACAAACCACAGTGAGTGGTGCCAGACCTTCACACCCCCACATCAGGGCTGCTTCCAAAGTTCCCTTCAGCTCCCAGGATCTTGGAAGTCATCACTGCTGAAGTCTGAGAGGCAACTGCAGGGCGAGGAGGTGGAAGTGGAGAGGCCTGACTGACACAGCTCTGGCTGGTGGCTCATTTTCAGTGCAGGATTGCTCTCTGCTCTGTGTGATTGAGTGATTTAGGAGACCGTAGACATTTGTGTGTGAAGAGATCTCAGCTGGGGGCTCAAAATAACAGTTGTCTTGGCCTTAGTTTTAAAAATAATCTGTTATTTCATACTGTTTGTTTCATTCAAAGACAATAATCAGATATGAAATATCTATCCTTCCCACAGCTTTTTTTTTTTTTAATAACCCATTCCTCAGTAGTATTGTTGGCAAAGCCCTTCCCTGCAGGGAGTGAAACAACTCCCCTGGTGAGATTTGAATGCCAGCACTGCCTCTTTACCTTGAGTCTTTGGTGCTTCCCAGCCCCTCTCCTGGGCTCAGGTGCAGTTGTGCTTCTTGGGCAGTGGGGGATGCTCAGCCTTGAGCCCCTGATGTGTGTGAGCTGCTCACAGGCAGGATCACTGTAGAAAATCAAGTTCCCTCCCCACCCCATGACATCAGATTGCAGTTGAGCAAAGCCTGAATGCTCTGATTCTTACAACTTATGCTGTTCAGCTTTGTTGGCTGAGCTCAAGTAATTGGGTAGTCCAAAAACTGTAAAAGATTCTGGAAGCTTTGCATCCCTCTGACTGCATTTGGTGATTTTTTAGCTTTGTCCTCTTCATCCTGCATTAGCAAATGCTCTAAACACCATCTGCCACCGTTTTAAGGAGCATTAGGAGTTTTAAAAGCTTTTCTGAGGTGTCTGTTGTAGCAAGTCAGCAGATTCCTGATAATACAAGAGGGATGTAGTTGCCTACAAAGCACCATGTGAAGTAGGAGTGCATTTAACCACTGGAGCTTTCTGTAGTACTATTGATTTATCAGTGGTTTGGGGAGGCCATGGGGTCAGCTCCTTATTGATTTTAAAGTAATTAGCCATGGAATACAATACTAGTTAACTCCCCAGAATTTTTAATGTAGTTTAATATTTCCAGCACTTTTGAAGTTTTCAAATTTGGATACAAGGAACATCATAACATTAAAAAAATAGCACAATATCCTATTCCCCTTCGTTAGTTTCTGTACTGTTCTGTGTAAATAATGAGAAGGGATGCATTAAATACTCTCTCATTGTAGACATCTGTAATGTGAGTGTCTATGCCTGAACTGCTCCTCTTGGATTCAGTTTTATAGTCACTGGAGAGAAACAATGGGCAGGATTCATCTAATCCTTTATAGATGTCTACTTTAGGATGAGATGAATCCTGTCCTGGAAGTGCCTGTTTCTCCCCAATGAATCTAAAGGGAACTCACAGTGACTCACTCAGGTGCAGGCATGTGCATTTTGGTGACATGAATTCCACAGCCAGACATTTGGAATGCAGAAAAGAAGTTGGCTCAGTTTACATACTTAGCAACAAAGAAAAGCTATGCAAGCTTCCTCTAATTATGAGTTGCACACATTGGCATTATAATGATGATGTGAGGTTCTAATTCAAAATTTTTCTTGGAACGTGGTGTGCTTTTATAAGGAAGTCTTTAAAAAAGGCTTTTCTTTTTTAAAAACCAGGTTTGGACTGAAAGCCACAGGTAGAATTGCCTGGTAACAATTTTGAGAAAAATTTGAGGATCCTGGGAGCACCTTTGAAAACAAACAGACAACTCCTATGAGAAAAAACCCCAAAAGCATAAGTTCTCTTTTTTCTTTTTTTTTTTTTTTAATTTAATGTGTATGACCTGTGGTTACCTGTTTATTGAAAAAGAAGTTTATCCACTCAATGGTCACCCTTCACTAATTTCAAACCTCTCTTGGCAGTGCTTTCTCCAAGTGCACTCTTATTTTGAATCCTATCAAACCCTAAGCCTTAATGAGGTGATTTATTCTTCCTGCTCTCCGAAGAACATAGTGAGCAAAAAAGGGTGAGACATGAAAGCATTGCAGACTATCTTTTTTCCTCTTGCAGAGTAAATCCAGCCAAAGGAGATGAAGCTTTCTCCAGTGACACTTTTCTTCAGAAGCTGCACAGATGCACCCAAGATGTTTATCCCTCTTTAAAGGGATGAAGTAGGAGCAATTATTTTTGGGTGCTGCCTCAGTTAATTACTATTAAAATTAAGCATTTGTCTCATATCTTCTTCAAAGTAATCTGGTGGTTGCCAGACTTTGGTTTTTGTTACAGCAGCACACAGAGGGTGTTTGTCAAGTTTCTTTAACATAGATATATGCAACTGGGGACTAAATAATCTGTAACAAACCTCCCTGATAACCAAAAATTATTGACCTCCTACCATTTCACTTCAAGTCATGTTGGCCAGTTCTTTAATCATCCCTGTGGCTGCCTTTGAACTCCTGGTAGTTTTTCGTTGTATTTCATGAAATGTTATGACAGAAATGAGAATCGGTGCTTTCAGGGTAGTTGCACTGGTACCAGAAAAATAAATAATGTAACTTCTGAGATACTGCTAAGTGTTCCCATCTCTACAGCCAAGGACTGCCTGAGTCCCTTGTGCCTCCCATCGTACAGGCAATTTATTTATGCTTTGATTATATATTATGAACTGCAAATCTTTTAGAGTAACTGCTCCTTATAATTAAGCTTCCTCTTCTACTCTAGATTATTTTCTCCATTTCTCATTGTAGGACTTCATTAGAAAGCTTATTCTTTCCTTGTGCTTGTTCTTCCCACTTGGGCTGTGTCAGTGGTTTGTTCTCACCATCATTTTACAATTCCATTTATTTTTCAGTCATCTGATGTTTTAAAGATTTGGAGAGGGTTTTCTCCAGGCTATTTGTAGATGTGTATGTATATATTTATATAGACACAGAGAAAGAGATGTGTTTACTGTTTCTACACACTCACACACACAGAGACACATATATATGTGTGCACAAAAAGTATGTATAGTACAGGGCCAAAAATCAGCTGCTGCAAGACCTCATTAGAAACAAACCTACTTGAGAATGAGTTATTATCTACAATTCTTTTTAAGGGTTTGTTATCTGGGTCCGTTACCTGTCACACTTGTTTCGTATCTGCCATGTGCATATATTGTAGAGTTGTCATTTCTTAGCCAAAATCACAGAACATAAATAGGGTGTCAGGCAGCAGATTGTCCCAGGACAGCACAGGCAAGGCCCCTGTGCTGGTTTTGGCTGGGCTAAAGTTCATTTTCTTCCCAGTAGCTGGTAGGGGCTGTGTTTTGAGTTGTGCTGGAATCGTCATTGATAATTCAGGGATGTTTTAGTTCTTGCTGAGCAGGGCCTGCACAGAGACAAGGCCTTTTCTGCTCCCCACCCCCCCCCACCAGTGAGGGGCTGGGGGGCACAAGGAGTTGGGAGGGGACAGGACAGGACAGCTGATCCCAGCTGGCCACAGGGACATCCCAGAACACGTGGGGTCATGCTCAGCATACAGAGGAAGGGCATGTTTGGAGTGGTGGTGTCTTTCCAAGCTGCTGTTACATATGATGGGGCCCAGCTTTTGTGGGGATGGCTGATCACCTGCCTGCCCTTGGGAAGTGGGGGATGAATCCCTTGTTCTGCTTTCCATGTGTGCATGGCTTTTCCTTCACCTATTCTTTATCTTAACCGTGAGTTTTCTCACTTTCACCCTTCTGATTCTCTCCCCCATCCCATCAGGGGGAAGGAGTGACTGAGGAGCACTGTGGGGCTGAGTTGCTGGTTAAACTGGGACCGTCCCAAATCCTGTTTTGCATCTGCCGCAGTCCTGGACGTGTCCAACAGAGGGATCCAGCTGTGTTAATTTGCAGCTGTTGGCATCCCTGTGATGACTGGCACCACTGATTATCTCAGTGTAACCTGGTTATACAGGGTTCACCTCCAAGCCTGTCTCTGTGTTCCCTCTCCCCACTCTTTCGCTTCTCAGGAAAGATTCTGGGCCCAAATGGATCAGCTCCTCTCATTGTCTACCTCAGTCCACCATGAAATGTGGCAGCTCGCAGAAAAACTGATTAATTTATTGGTAAAAGGAAATGTGATACCCAATGGTTTGACACTTAATGAAGAGGGAATGCTATGAAAAGTGTTCAGACCCATGTGACCAACACAAGGAAAGTCCTCTTGGATCCTGTGTTTTCTTCTCACTCTAAGATCTGCACAGTAACATTTAGCAAATATTAAGATACATAGATTTCTTAGCAAATACTGTTCTCCTGCTCAGCTGCTGGATGTGATCATTCAACAGAGCCCCAGTGAACACATTATTGATGTCTAAACATGTGTGAATTTGTACCATTATTAAATATTTATGTAGCTCTGAGTGGGTTTTCAGCTATTGTGGAAAACCCATGTAAAACAAGATGTTTCCACCTATTTAGTGTGCTGGTTTAAAAGTAAACCAGCAGGGAAAATGAACTCAACTCAAAAGAGAGATTATAAGTCAGAATAACAATTTATTAAAATAATACAATAAGTACGATTATACAGACAGACAATTGGTTTTAACCCACAAAACCCAAATGTATAACCCAGCACCCTGGGGCATGAACAAAAGTGGTGTACCTTGGTCCCCCCCGAATCCAAAGTAAAGGGAGAGGGGAAAAACCTGCTGGTGGGAGAGCTGCTGCAGTCTGGTCAGAGAGTGGTGATTGCAGTCCAGTTGAGGGTGGTGGTCTCAGTCTGGTTGAGAGCGATGAGCTGCAGTCTTCCTCTGGATCCCACGAGTGGTAAAAAGGTTCCAAAACTCCAAGTTTATATATTCTCCAGTTCAGGCAGGAATGTTCAGTCTTTCCCTCAGAGCGGGGAATTCCATAAAAGGGCATGAGGACAGGAACATCTTCCTATCTCACAGGCCTCCTAACGCCTAGTTTATAGCCTGAGGAGTCAGGCTGCTCTGGGCAGAGGGTGTAAATGGTCTATTGATAACAGTTTCTGGGAAATGGCATGGAAGGCTATAGAACACACAGGTTTGGATTACACCCATCCAGTGATGAATTGGTCCCAGCTGTTCTAACTAGGACACTTAGAGTTAACAAAAGTAAGTTCCTTGCTCTTTTTTTTTTTTCAGGAGATAGAAGTAGAATTGAACTCGAATATCTTCTGTTCCAGGACTTAAATCCACTCATGTTCTTATCTAAAAGTTTTTAATAGGTTCATGAAGCATCATTCTTATTTTTCGTCACATCGATGCCCAACCCGCAAGGAATGGTTTTCTTCCTTTTTCTTCCAACTGATTTTTTTTTTTATTGGTTCTCAGTGTGTTGGAATGCAAAATGCTCCTGGTCCCTACCTTTTTAATCCATATTCTGAAAGCAAAATTCCAACCTTTCTAATATGCAAGCTAGAAATATAATGTTCCTTTCAACTATACTGCAAATTTGACTTTAAAATGTTGAATTAGATTGATGTTTTATAAAAGGATGAGTGAAGCACCCTTTGATATTCTGTTGTGAGTCTTGTGAGATTGTGATTTACTCTAAAGCTCAGATCCTAGTAAAAAAATTGTTATGCAAGTGTTTCAACACCAAAGAAATAACAATAAACAACTTCTCTAACCTCTTGTAATATTCTCAGGAAGTTTCTCCTTATATAGACACAAACAAAAATTAAAATTTAAAAATAAAATTAAAAAATCAGAATAACTTGAGTGGGCAGTATTTGGTATAAACGAGTTGTGCTTTTTAAAATTAAAAATATTATTGCTCTATCTGTTATTTTTATACATTACATTATATGAAGTTAATTTTTGATAGCTCTTGTGTTGATAATATGTGGTGTCCCGGTCATTGGTATTTGTGTCATTTGAAGATGAGACATCATTTTTTTATGATTTTCAGAGCCATATTTTTGCATCTCCTGCAAATTTAGAAACTTAGAATTGCAGTATCAAGTTTGTAACCTTTCACCTGCATTATTAGAGGTTTTTTTAATTATCTTTGAGGAGATACTTCACCTCAGGACAAGGAATTCAAGTGGTGTTGGAAAGTCTCCTACCTCTAGTTTTTAAATGGATCAGGTTCATAAGAGGAACAAAACCAGTTTATCTCCTGTGCTCAAATATAGCACAAGGTAAACTTGAAAGTGTTCAGAGAGTTCTAAAATGTTTCAAGGAACACGATGGGTTTAATATTATATCTTAATACCACAGAGCATGAATTCCTATTTAATGTTACACACCGAAAGAGACCAATTGGTTGTGATTGACATTTCAATGAAAGATAGGCATTAATATGTGCAGGATAAAGCTACACCTTAATAGGAGACATTCTGGAAAAGAAGGGAAGGTGTCATGAGTGTGTGCATCCCAGTCCAACTGCTTAGTAATGAATGCACATCCCTGTGGTCCCTGGGCACACAGGAGAAATTACAGACATGGTGAGTCTCTTTTGATGGAGAGATAAAATCAGTATGAGAGATGAAGTTAATGGGAGTCAGAACTGTGTGGTAATTATGGTAAGATCATATTATACAATATAAACACAGCGCTGTTGTGTATTTGTAAAAGGTTTATGTTTGCAATTTGCCACCTGATTTCAAAGTACCTTCATCTGACTCTTTTTTCTAGACTTTGGATTCCTTTTTGCGTTTAGCTCTTTGGATAATCATAGAATTATAGAATCAGTTGGGTTGGAAAGGACCTCCAAGATCATCAAGTCCAACCCTTGATCCAACCCCACTGTGGTTCCCAGCCCATGGCACTGATGCCACATCCAGTCTCATCTTAAAAACCTCCAGGGATGGAGAATCCACCACCTCCCTGGGCAGCCCATTCCAATGCCTGATTACCTTCTCTGTAAAGAATTTCTGCCTAATATCCATCCTAAATCTCCCCTGGCACAGCGTAAGACTGAGCCCTCTTGTCTTGCTGATCGTGTCCTGGGAGAAGAGACCAACCCCCACCTGGCTACAACCTCCTGTCAGGGAGTTGTAGAGAGTGATGAGGTCTCCCCTGAGCCTCCTCTTCTCCAGGCTAAACAACCCCATCTCCCTCAGCCTCTCCTCATAGGACTTGTGCTCCAGTCCCTTCCCCAGCCTTGTTGCTCTCCTCTGGACCTGCTCCAGGACCTCAATATCCTTCCTGAACTGAGGGCCCAGAGCTGGACACAGCACTCCAGGTGTGGCCTCACAAGTGCTGAGTCCCGGGGAAGAATCACTTCCCTGGTTCTGCTGGCCACACTGTTCCTGATCCAGGCCAGGATGCCATTGGCCTTCTTGGCCACCTGGGCACACTGCTGGCTCATGTTCAGCTTCCTGTCAATCCAAACTCCCAGGTCCTCTTCTGCAGGGGGGCAGGATCCGGCACTTGGCCTTGTTGAACCTCATCCCGTTGGAATCAGCCCAACTCTCCAGCCTGTCCAGGTCCCTCTGCAGAGCCCTCCTGCCTTCCAGCTGATCGACACTCTCCCCCAACTTAGTGTCATCTGCAAATTTGCTGATGGTGGACTCAATCCCCTCATCTAAATCATCGATCTTTGGAAAGAACTGTCCTTCCCAGTTCCACGGCCCTCACCATGCACAGGGCTGTGCCAAGATGCCTTCCTGTCAGCTTTGATGGAATGCCATGATATGTATGTCCCACACACTGGACTGTGGGATCATCCCTTCAGTGGACAAGCTGGATTTTTATTTTTTTTATTACTTTGATTTGCTACATATTGCTCTCCTTAACTTGGAGACTCTGTGTTTCTAAATTGAGCGAGCAAATAATAGACTGAAAAAAAATTAAAGCTCTCAGTCTGGTTGACACAAGCAAAACAAGCACTGGGTATATCTTCAGAAGTACTATTGGCATTTTTTATTGGATCATTTTATATAGATGATATATCACAATTCCTTTCTAATATAATTACATTAAAACTGGTCTTTTTAGCTGTGCAGTATTTCATCTGTATACACATATATATGACCACAGAAAGAAAGAATTCACTTAGCAATTTGTAGGAAAAGAAATCAGTTTCCTACATTGCAGTAGATAATAATAATGCTTGCAACATTCAGGCCATGATTCAATAAGGCACTTTACTACATGATTTTAATTCATTTACTGATCTGCAGCATTACTGAATGCAATTGTTAACAAAGGCAAAGATATTGGAGATGGTGGAAAGACAGGCTGAAGAAAGAGCTATTTAATCCCCAGCATCTGGAGGCTCCCACTGTGAAAGAAATATATGTATAATGGTTTATATTTATACATAACATTATGATTTTTTTTTTGTTGGAATAGATCAGTACATCCCTAGTCACAGCACTGATGCTGGATTGGGTTAGATAATGATCTGGGCAATAGAATTAAATCCTTTTGACTAAATAAAGTTGAACTTGCAAGGCAGCCAAATACCAAATGTTTAATAAAATCTGAAGTAGTAGGCCTTAACGTTCCCATGTTACATAAGGTTTGAACAAAATGTGATTTACTTTTATCATAAGATATATTTCATCTTCATGGGTAAGACCTAGTCATTGTGTACAATTGTTTCTTGTGAAGTACAAGCTGGTTTTGTAGCTTCAGCACCAGATTCCCTCAGTTATTTACTGGGGGAGGTAGGTATATTATCAGGTTCTGCTTCCATATGATTTAATGCAGTGACAAAAGTCTCTAAAGAAAATTCAAATACCAGATAGTAGCTTCACAAGACCATTATCTTTTGATTGCCAAACTTTAAAGTATTTCCCAGACCAACTGATGAAGTAAATAATTGCCCATCCTCTATATTATTACTGCCACCCTGGATCTCTGTGGAGGACTAAAGGGAAACAGAATTTTCTTAGGGTGAATTTTATGAACAGAAAGATATTTGTCTAGTGCTTAGCCAGGAAAACTGAATCATTGAAGGAACTATTTACTCCTAATTTTTCTGTTATTGTTCCAAAGCCTTTATTCTTCTTTTTTCTTCTATCCGCCCATTATCTTTCCTCAGGTTTCTTTAGAGAAAATAAAGAAACAATTAAAAAAAAAAGGGAAAGTTCAGGAACAAATTAAAAACTATAAAATGCAATAGGCAGTCATAGAAAAGAGTTGTAACAAACCCATATGTAAAACTCACCTACATAAATTACGGATATTACTTGCCATGGGAACTGAGATAAACATTATTCTTTAAGTGTAGCAAAATAACAGTATCTTGGTTCTTCTGCATGAAGTTATCCATTGCCTGTTACCTTGCAGTCCAAATGAGTATCCACTGGCATAAGAATGCAACTGGGCATCACACTCTGGATAAACATCCTCCCTGAGAGCTGATTCACCCTCAGCAGCCAGGTCAGCAGTGCAATTAGACCCAGCCCAGCAGCACAGCTGACTTAAAGGATGCATAAAAACATGCAAAGGAAGAGTGAGGAAAGAAAGAGGGGATTCAACAGCAGGTCTCAGATCTGTTTCAGATCAACACACCACTGTCAACAGCCAAGATTCCTCAAGGCTTACCATGTTACATCTTTAACTGAAATCTCTGCATTTGCTCTGGTCTTTTGGACTATCATGGGCAACATCTGAAACATGCAGCCTTAAACAAAGTTGTGTTCAAACACAGGACGTTTAGTTGAGTTTTTGGTTGCTGTTCTGAAGTTAATCATGAAGCAAATCCCGCCACAGATGAATTGAGCACTGATAAATTTAGGCTCATGTGCTACCTGTGAATGTGCTGAGAGTTCTATTAGGAACTAATGGCAGATATCACTTGATGGATTTTTGTGTGAACTTAAGGCAATATCTGATAGCAATTTAAACTCAGCTTGGCTCAACTGAGCCAAGTTCTTTCAAATCCGGCAACATCCAGTCAGACACAACTTTGTGTGAATGTTGATTCCAGATCAGGTAAGGAGTGAAATGCTGTTGTTAAACTGCTCCAAATGTGAGCTGGTTTGTGCAAAGCAAGTTTGCCTGTCTGTCAATCTGTGGCACAGCAAACTAAATAATCTACCCCAAGGTAATGGAAAGGGCATTGTAGCTTCATTTCCATAGTTTTAGTCTTCCATCCAGTGAATATTCCAACTGTATGTTCACTGGTGACTAGAGTATATGCAGGCTATTGAAACATCTGCAGTTATTGTAGGTCAGGATGATCTGGAAGTGTAAAATGACATGTTGAAATCAGCATCACTTTAGTAAATGTTTGTTCTTTTTTATGCTTGTGATGGAAAGATCACAAGAAATTACTTTTGTCAGGTTTTACATAACCTAGTATTTCAAATGAAAGATAAAGACTTCCAGGAGTTAACTGAGTGGATACCTTGACTACCACAAGTTTTATGATTTTTTGAAGAAAAGATAGTGTTTATTTTTAATTCTGCAATTATCTCCCCTTTTATAATGACTGTGGCAAAATGCTGAATTGTGTTTTGGTAAAATGTTATGTTCTGCACACAGTTTGTGTCTAAGTTAATATGTTCCCATTCATTCCAGCAATGGAATAATCACAAGCAACATGTCTAGATTTTATTTTGGAAACATCAGTTTGCAGATGTCTTACAATGTTTTTCTTTAGCACCATTCACTGAAGGTACAGAGAGGTTCTATGCTGAAACAGTCAATATTTAGTGTCTTATGCCTGTTTCCATTGACAGAAATAAGTCAATAATTTTCCTTACTGGATGATTTGAAGAAATAACTTAAGCTTCAGTTTTCAAATCTACTTCTTAATATTCAGAAGCTGCTCATAATTTTCAATATCTGCCCTCTTTTATGTTTGCATTAGTATGTCCACTGACTAATTCTATATTTGTCACTTAAAATAAGCATCCCAAGTGAAGTAAATGCTACTGTGAGGAAAGGCAGGTAAAGGCAATGTTAAACATCACAGACCATTGCCACCTTGGGATGAAACACCACCAGGAATGGCACAGCAGCCACTCATTACCCTGGCAGCTGTGGTTTCACAGTTAGAAAGTGGTTCTTCCTGGAGGAGTAGGTTGTTCTGGACTATGTTTGTACCCAGCTCTTGGCAAGAAGCAGCTGCCAGGAAGCCTCAGTGTCTGGGAGTCCATTTGGTTTGTGCCTTGAGTGGTGATACCAACTCCACCAACACAGCTCACCCCGTACCGAAGGCAGGTTACAGGTGGTACCAATAAAAAAGGACAACTTCCTCAAGGAAGTTCTTCAATTTTACCATTCTAATAGGAAATAATCCAGTCAGAGGAATCTTAAAAGTAGCAGAGGGCAGAACTAGAACTTGGAACCAGCCTAGGCCTCAAGCCAGCTGAGACAACCCAAAGGGCATCTCGACCTCCTCCCTTTCACCTGAAACTTTGCATAGCACAGGTTTTGGTCAGATCTGCAATTATGCTCAGATTTTTTTTTGGTCAAAATGTGATCCTGGTTTTGTTTCTTCTCAGAACCTTCTGTTTTTAGTACACTTAGTTTATGAACGAAAAGCACTTCTAAGTGTTAGTGCTACAGACAGATCCTGAAGCAGGTTCAATGAGCCAGATTGTCATTATTTTCCCTTGTGCAAACCCATTGTCTTCAAATTATGCCTTTTGTTGTTCTAGCTTGTAATACTGTAAGTGATAATATAGTTTCTGTAAGTGTTAGGGTTGTCATTTTAGTGTGTTTTTCCATGTGGAAACACTATCATAATTTAACCACAGTAATGCTTTTTTTTTTCTTTCCAGCACTACTAATTAATTCAATTGTTAAGTGGAGGAGATCCATTCAGATAAAATCATGGAAAATTGGGAAGATTTTCGTAAGGCTTTGCATTCCCATGGTTCTGAGCGTACTGGCACTGTCAACAGAAATCCTACAGCTGTCTTGCCCCTCTTTCTCAGATCAATAATTCATGATGAGTTGTAACACATTTGATGCAATTTTTTTTCTTACCATAACTTTATTCTTGTCTTTTAATATGACATCTGTGGCTGGAGGCATTAAATATTTTGGTTTGCCTTAAGCATAGAGAAAAATCAGTGGAAGAGATGCCCCATTCCTCATGTGATCAGCTTTTAAATGCCTTATTTAGTTTCAGAATGTTGGAAACTCTTGTGAGTTTGACATTATTTTAGCATTTCAAAGGTGAGACAAGCCTTTTCAACAAAGGAGATCTGTGCTGCAGATCCAAGACATTATTGAGCATTGTTTAGTATTTCCAAACACAATAAAATCAAAACTAATTAATGTCTTTCTTCAGTAGAAAACTGTTGTAAAGAACAAGGAATTGAAATTTAATGCTGTCAACATGAAATCTAATTTTCAATATGAGCAGGCTCCCCAAAGTGAGGAGTCAAAAGATCTACAAGCATGGGGAGCAAGGGGTCAAAATATCTATGCCCCAAGAAGAGGGAATTGTGTTAAGCATTTTATTGCAATAACATTTCAGTCAGTTTATAATCAGATATCATCTACTCTCTCAGGAGCTCCCGTTTTTTCTGCTTATAGCCAGTGACTTTCAGAAAGACGTGGAATTCTTTGCTGCCTTTGAAAACATAATAGGAAAATCAAAGAAATAATTTCCAGCCTGACCCCCACACCCCAGTGTCCTGCTGATCGTTGTGTGTGAGGGGCAAACACAACAGCATCAATGGGAAATGGCTTTCGGAAAATAATCTTTGATCCTGAAATACGAATGAGCACGAGCGTGATCAGTAAAACCAATTCTACCCTGTGCATTTTTCCTCTCTATGAATGTCTTAAGAACAAACTTTGGGTGTTATGCACTGGGTTCATGAAAGTCATGTTCCCAGCACAATGTGCTATAATTCTGCTTTCACCATTTGTCACTTTTATGGCTCTGTGTTGTGTGGTATATAATTAGTCATTGATCATGAACAAGTAATTATCCTTTGAATTACCTGGGACTCGACAGTTATACAATTTTCTAAATAATGTTTCTACCATTATTTGTGTCAATGAGAGATCTGTACTGTAAGAGAAGTCAGGAATTACAGCCACTTTGAATTGAAAAGTGGCTTTACTTGAAATTCTAAACGCTGCCCATAAGAAAATAATATAGAGTAAGGTATAGAGAGGCAAACTGTTATGGTTCAATTCATTCATCACTGTGGCTGTTTAGCTTTTGTTTTAAAAGGAAGCAAGATAAACTGTGTGAGATCAAAACTCTGAACACGGAGGTTGTGTTCTAGCAAAGCACAGGAAGATGGGGATACAATAATTTTAGGATTCTTTTAGAGAATGGAGTCTTTTAGATAATGGAATCTTCGAGAGATTTTTTTAGAACATGGAGGCCATCTGCATATTTGCATTAGTGAACTGTAGCATTGGTGAAAAGTTCAGGTGTCTGTGTTCAGCAAATCAAGATGTGCAACACCACAGCTGGGATGAGTTTGTCATCTTTTGTAGGAAGAACATCATCTAAAATATACATCTGAAAGACAAGGTTTGCATTCTATCGTCAAAGACATTCAGGGGCATGTTTAGAAAACATGGTCTCATTCACACCATTAATTCTTCTGTAACAAATATTTCTTAAGGCACCTGTTCTTAGCAATATCACTCATCAGGGTCATGGTCTGGGGAGTTGATGACCCCACTGGAGAAGAAACGTAATTCATACAATAATTTAAAGAAAGAATCTATACTCAACAATGCAGTAGATGGCCTACTTGATTGGAGAAGTATTTGGTGTAGGTAATTAGGTTAGAATGGCTCAACCATGGGAGACATTCCCTAAAATCTCCTTTTTGTAATCTACTTTTGTAATTGTCACTCTGTGATTTAGCCTGACTGTGATTTTGCCTTTTATCAATCTATAGTTCTTTGTTACAAATGTGGCATTAATTTTTATGTTAAATCCTGTTTAAGACCATCTCAGGAAAACGTTGTGGATAATGTAGAGAAACAGTGGATGGCACTGTTCATTCGCTGCTCTAAAGTGGTAAGAAATGCCAGGTTTAAAGAGGCTGTATTTTAAAATAATAAGAAGAAAAAAAAAAGGAAAGAAAAAGGTAATTGACTCCTCTAAATGCACACACACTGGCTTAGGACTCTCACATCTGTGCTGGGAGTGTCATAACCAGATTGGGGATTTAGCACGGCGGCTTTAAGGGATGCAGGGCTTTTGAGCAAAAGGTGATGAAGAGACTGAATTACACTCTGAATTCCAGTGGTTCAGCTACATCAGTCTTATTTATTTGAAATGATACTTCTGCTTTGGGGGGCTTCTACTGTAATTGGACTTTTGCATTGATGTGACTCATCCGGAGGCACTCGAGGACAATACTGCTGTCGCTGCAGCAGAATAGCTGGCATGCCTGTCCCAGATGGCTTCCTGGGAGATGACATTCAGGCTGGGGAAAAGAGGGAACGATTTTTAAGGGCATTTGGAAGCCTTTTATGGATTAGGCTCACAAAGCAGATGTTGCTCTGTAGTGTTCACAGCCATTTTCTCTGTGAAGGCTACACTTGTTTTAGCAAAGCAGAGCTTCACAATCACTAGAAAATGGAGACTCTTTCCCCTCCCTCTCACCCCCCTGACACTTTCTCCCCTGCAGTATGTATGGTGTGGGTTGGATTTCTCAAAAGAAGTGAAAGCTTTGATTTCTTTTCTCCTCTCATAGGCATAGGAGGCACTGGATACGTTCAGTTACAAGTGGGTTTTTTACCACAGGTATTTTTTTTTATGTCTTCTAAATAGAGGTGGAGTATTTCACTTGGAATCAGTGGAGTGCAGAGAATGCCATGTGTCCCCAGCATGGAGGGACAGGAGCCTTCTGCTTTCAACCAGGAACGCTCCAAAGCTTTATGAGCATGAAGGAAATCCTGGAAGGTTAAACAGCTCAGGAAAACAGTGACAGTGATGACAACAGCTCTGATTCCAGAGTGCTTCTAATTTATACAGGAATGATTTAAGAGGGTAATTTAAGAAGCCCAGGGAACTACCAGCTGGAAGTCACCCTAAAAATAACACAAGGGGATGAACCAACAGTGTGACTGAGGTTAGGCAGCCAGTGATTTCAATTTATGCTTATATGCCAGGCATCAAACTGAGGTAAACAAGGGCTTTCATTCATGATTTCTGACAGATTTAGTTGTTCAGTGGCTGTGATTTTAGCTCCTTCTTCCACCAATGCAGCTGAATTTGACAGGTCAGTGTGGGGTGAGCCAAGTTTCTTCCAAGTGTCCACCATATAATTCAAATGTTAATTATGCAGGGCATTCCAAAGGGTAACTGTGGGTAGGGGAGGCTTTTGTATTCTAGGATCCTTCTAGAGTCAATGGAGCTCTTCAAGGTAATGATACAGTGCTTAAATTAGACTCCTGTTTTCTCTTTAGGCAACAGAAGGAGCCTGCAAAGGCTAATTTCCAGTGCATAAGGAAAGCCTTTTTAATAATGCCCTTAACTGTGTATAGAAAAGAAATGTATTACTTTGATCGTCTTTGCCTCAAGACATTTGTATTATGTATTGTTCTCACCCTCCCAAATTATTTTAAATTCTTATTTTATCCAGGTTATGCAATACATACACGGGTAACTCTTCTGATAGAATCTTTTACAAGATGCTTTTGGATAACTTAAAAGATGCTGTTCTTTCTTTCTGGTGACTTTAAATGTTATCAGCTCACATATATCAAAGGAAAAACAACAAAGAGAAAAGAAAAAAGGCAAACAGACCTTTCAAAAAGGTACTGTTATTAGAGACAATTTTCTGTTTAATATAAAGAAAAAATATGTATAGAAAGGAGACTTTTTCAAATAGACTGTGGATACATGCTGTTTTTCTAATGGTGAGTGCTGTCCTCGGCTGATCTCTCATTTTGCAGAGATATATTCAAAATTTTACAACACTCAAAGCCCTGCATCAGGAGAGCAAACACACATGGATCATTCATCAAAGGCTCCAGGCTTCAGGTAAAAATGGTTGAGCTCACTTTACAAGGACTATGTGTCTCACTGCATCGTTCAAAAATTGGGGTTTTGCCCTCTAGACGACATCTGAGGAGTAAGCTTGTGATCCTCTGTAGAATCAGTGCAGCTCATTATTCAGGAACTGGATTTGAACGTTCTCAGAGGATCAGGAACTCTGGCAGACCTGATGGCTGTGACCGCTGCAGGCCATAGCTCCAGCTTCCATGGAACCTGAGTCACTGGTATTAGCACCCAGGTTACAAAGGGCAGGGAACAATGACACAACAGACACCAACAAACTTTCCCTTGTAATGGGATGAGCTTCTCTTAAAAATATTTTTCTTGTATTTGCAGGATAATGTGTACATGGAGTTAGATCCAGGGCACAGGTATTTCCTTCCACTTGAACCAGATAATGCTTTACTCTGATGCCTGTGGAAACATATTCACTGCCTGTCTTCCCTCATTTTCTGGTTGGTATTCCATAGAACAGAATGCCCCATGGAAAGCTCACATTTCTGTGAGTATGCCCTGTCTTGCCTCAGATTCTCCTCAGACTTCCTTGTTTCCTCTTAAATGATGTGACCTTTTTGTGTTGCTTTGTGCATCCACACATCAGAACTGGCACCTCATTCCTATGGCTCAAAAGGCCCACATGGCTGTTCTGTTGTCTCCCAGCCTTGCCACAGGTTCTCTCTTCCTGCTCCATCTCCTTCCGTGCTCAAAACTGCTCAGGGTGATAACCACACTCCTGATTCAGGCAAAGAAAGTGCAGCATTCCAGGCAAGGGAGGAAAAGCCACCTCCAGCTCCAGTACTAATGAAAATTGTCTTAAAACAGAAGATTTGAACTTTTCCAACCCATTCATATTTCACACTTGCAGATGAATTAGTCACTAATAGCTAAGACCACATCCTTCTATTTCTCGGCACGCTTTTCATCTTTTATCCATCTTCTGAGGGCCTCTCAGGCACTGGGAATCCTCCTGTCTCTCCCAGTGAGGTCTTAGGATGATACAAACCTTCTGGGATATTTTTACAAGGATTACATCTCCTTTATTGTGAGGAACACATTCAGTGCAGGTAGCTTGGGATGCAGCTCTACAGGTTGAGCTCTGGGGGTCAGGAGCCCCAAACCCAAGGAAAGAGGCCCTGAACAAAGGTTTAGGCTTTCTGACAAGTTTAAAACAGAATCTTTGGATATTCAGTTCCTAACTGGTCAGTGTCTGGGAGGTGCGTCAGATGAGCTAATCCTTCTCTAAGTGATTTACACCTTCTCTTCAGTTCCTCTTGTCCCAGTGGTGATCAGTGGCCAAGCTGATTCTGGTACCAACACCTTCCAAACCTTCAAGCCTGGAGTTCAAGGCTTCTGGCCCTCCTCCTGAAACTGCTAAAATTCAACTCCAGTATCCTTATGAATCTTAGTGTTACCTCTTTCCTTATTGTATAGCGGGTGCTGTGTGCCTCTCATGTGCCAAATTATGTCTGCTCCTCTCTTTAGGGAGAATTTGTGACCAGTAATGGAAAAGTAATATTACATGAAGTCTCTAGAAAAGCAAACCTACTTGAAGTTGTGATTTCGAACTGATGGTCTGGAATGGGTGGAATCGTGGTATTTTCACATTTTTGCACCTCTAAGTTCTTTAATAGGTTGGAGTTATTAAGGTGTCCCTACCTGTGAAAGATCCTTTTCCACAATGGCCTTCATCTTAATCCTCAGAACGTGCAGCAGGCTGATCTGTCTCTGAAATTCTTTCTAAATTTGCTTTTGCAAGACACCAGGAAATGTCTGAGACCTTATGGTTGGCTCCTTCTCTGTAGTATTTTTTTGGGTACTGAGTGTTCCTGCAGATGCATTCCAAGACTGGCTGCAAAGTAGAATATGAGCTGTACTTCAGTCAAGAAATCAGCCTGCTTGTTTTCTGCAGACTGAGTTTGTCCTTCCTGTTCTTCAGGTCAAAAGATCTTTCAGAAATTCCACAAAGTTATTTTTACTGAGGTCTAATGCCACTTCTACTGAAAGACTGTCAAAGCAGAGAGCTGGCAAGACACAAAAAATGCAGATGACTCAGCAGCGAGGAATAGAGCTCTGTCCATAGGACACAGTACGTTAAATTCAGGATTAATCAGCAACCTCACTAATAAATATCTCCGTCCCTAATTTCTGCTGAGCCACCATCTGGACCTTCACCCATACCTTCAGCCAGCATCCTGGCACCCAGGACTGGTGTATCAGAGCAGATGAGTGGGTTAGGTTTGTCAGGCCTGCACGAAGAACTCTGCAACTCAGCCCCAGTTGTGCAGGGAGTAGAGGTTGGTGTGTCACTCAGCTGGGAAATGTGCCTGTGGAGGTGGAAGGAGAACATCTCTCTGTGTGCACTTCAAGGTAGCAGCTGGGCAGGAGACAGTACATGGCCAGCCCAGAGAATCACATATGGTGACTGCTTGGCTAGCTGCTAACAAATGGAAAAAATAATGTCTCTGCCTTCCCAACCAGAAGAGTGAAGAGCCTGTCTCCGTTTCATGACTGTCATGTTCACAAAACTTGTAATAACTGTATCTGAAGACCCCCACCCCTCTCCAGTTTGACTGAAATTGGTAGATGGACACCAAATTTAGGGGAAAGATTGACACATGTGGATGAAAAAGCTGGTGGCATTATTCTTGTTTCCCTAGGAAAGCAAGGTGAAAGTGGTGCGGATTGGAGGGGAATATAATTTAAAATATAAGCTTGCCCGAAATCAGGGTAGATCTCAAGGATCCCTGGTGACTCTTGTGTCTCTTAACAGGCTTTGAACTCTTTGTGACTCTGTAATTACTGCCTGAAAGCAGGAACAGATTTCTTAGAAATATGTCTGTAACTCTCCAGTTCTTCTTCCCTCTTTTGAAGCAAGGTTGTGTCTTTGCATTTCTGCATAAATTTAGGAGACAGTTTGAGCTGGTTCTGTAAGAACTGATACGAATACACAGTAATATCCCGTAATTTGTTCTTTCCTTATTTATTATTGGTATTCACTGTTCAAGCAGCCTGCTGATATTTGACTCTTTATCAAAGACAGATACAAAAAGAGACTTTAAGGGTTTCATTCCCTTAATGCAATCTGTTAGTAGTGTCTTTTCTTTGTTAAATAGAAAGCCAATTTTTTTTCTTGATCCCTCTCATTAAGTAATATGAATTCTCATTACTCTTGGTGGTTTTTTATATTGAATTTCACATTGTGTTGTGGCCTTTCCTATTTTGATCATATATACTGTGATGATATGTTTCACTCATGCATTTCCAGCTCTCATTTTCCCTTTAGACTCATGTCCCATGAGACCATAGTTCCCTGAGAAGGCAGAAATCTACTTTTCCCCACTGTTCTGCCTTCTTTTTGTAAGTGTCACAAACTCTGTCATTCCATCAGCATTCCTGCCTCAGCTGTGTTTCTCCGCTTCAAGCAGTTGCTCTGTGTTAATTAGGATAAAATTTAGAAAGACTTTCCCTTCACTAGATTTTTTGGCATCAACAGAATGTCACTGACACATTCTGATAACCTCCTGAACAACCTGTGTTCTGCTGCAATCATTACTCAACCAGTTACAACCAGCTCTTTCACCCTCAGGAAAAGAAGATCCCAAAATCTCCAAGAGCTTCACATCTCAATCCTATTATCCCTGTTGTTGATGTCTAGTAGTCATCCTACCACTGCAGCACTGATGTTCTCATGGGGTTTTATCAGTAGAACTCTAAATAAGGTGTAATTTATTGAATTGTGATATTCCTGGATGTTCCAAGAACCATAAGGACCTCCAGGTCCCCTTCTTTATACCACATTTCTTATGTTCATGTACTGGCAGCCCACATGCTTGGTCCATTCTGTCTGGTTTTCTCTCTTCTATGGTCCTGTAATGTATAGCTCTATTCCAAGTAATTTTAGGTCCTCAACTCAGTGGTTAGAATAGGTAGGGTTGGAAGAGACCTCCAAGATCATCAAGTCCAACCCCTGATCCAACTCCAATTACTATATCATGGCACTAAGGGCCACGTCTAATCTCTTTTTAAAAACCTCCAGGGATGGTGAATCCACCACCTCTCTGGGTAGGCCGTTCCAATGCCTGTGAGCTTTTATGGCAGCTCCTTTCTTCAGTCTAATCTGAGGCTTCTAGGTTATAAAGCCAGTAGATAAAGAGAGTTTTTGTGTGAATTGCTGACAGGGAAGGTGGTATTTTAGATAACACTCTGCATGTAATCCTTCATTTAATTCCAGGGCACATCCAGCCTTTGCCTCAGTCAGTGTATAAAGAACACTTGGGTTTTCCTGCATCATCTGTCCTGTAATTCCTTGTTCCTTTTCTCGGGGACATCCCTGGCAAGGCCTGTGTTGATAGGCAGGAGAATATAACAGCTAGTAATGTTTTGGCAACCCCTTGCATTCAACAGTGGTAGCAGATATCTCAGAAGAGCAGGTGCCTTCAGTAGATGGGTCCATCTGAGACCCTTGGGAGGGAGTCACCAGTCACTGTCATCTCCTGATCCCTTTGGGAGGCTCAGAGTTAATCTGCTGTGTGCTGCTCTGATCAAAGCAAAACTCTTCTCCTTAGCATATTTTTAGAGTAAGAGTTAAAATGTTGAGATTATCTTCAAGTTTAGGGAATAGTATAAAACACACTTCATAAATCTATAAAACGAGGCTGGCTGAATATTTCTGCATTTTGCTTATCTGGAAATGCGTGCTCTAAAATTTAACAGGAATAATTGTTCTAACTTCCCTTTTCATGGGCTACAGTAAATCCATAATGGATGTAAAATAGATACAAGTGGGACATATTACATATACTTTCATTTAATTTCTTTCTGTCTTTAAAATTATTAAATATTTAATTGTTATTTATTTTAATGGTTTATTGATGAAGCTTGTGATATTTCAGTCAGGAGAGTATGTAGTCCATATCTATGGACTTCTTTATAGAGTTTGAGAAAGAAAGGTGTTATGGCCATTCCTCCAAAAGGAAAAAGCATGGAAGTTGATTTAGTCAGGATCCAGGAAGAGAGAAAATGTCATAAGATAGATTTTTTTCCTAATAAATTCAATGGTAATACTTTCATTAACTTCTTTCATGTTAGCTTAGCCATCTCATGTTAACTGAGGAGGTATTAAAGGATCAAGGTGGCTCCCTAGCTGATATAGAAACTGGGGGTCATTAGAAACTAAGCCTGTGATTTGGAGGTCCGGGATCTCCATTTGCAAAAGGAATAATTCAGAACGGTATCAGTCAATTTTTATTTATTTATTTATGTTCTCTAAAGGAAATGTTTGCTCAACATAGGCCTTGGAAATCAATATGTGCTCTAACTTGACCAATCTATGATTTTGTTTTGCATCTAAGAAGTTTCTTCCATGTCTTGCATGTCATTAAAGCAGTCCTGCTCATTATTGCTGAATCAAATGTTTGAAACTACGAAATAAGTGACTTGTCTTCAAGCACAGTCTTTCAATTTTAGAATCAAACAGATTGAAGATCAAGCTAACATGTATGCCCAGAATAGAACTGTTGATGAGGTAATTAAAAGGCTGAAGGACAGAGTGATACAGCAGGCAGCAACTATTAAAGACAGCTTTTTTTTTCCCTACAACAAGCAATCATGTGGGAAACTCAATGAAGGGGGTAGGAAAAATTTTAGTTATTTTTTCCCTCTCATGTGCTTTTCCCAGAAAGATTCTTATTGTCTTAGTGATGTGCCTGCTCACAGAGCTGGAGTTAAACCCTCCAGAACTGTTCCAGTTACTGAGGAGTTAAACAGATCTCATGCAGGTTATTGTAGGAGAGAGAATCTCAACTTGTCTTTAAAGACATAATGAAACCTCCAACTCTTCCCAGTTGTCTAAAGACCCTCAGGTGAATATCTCTCTGCAGTTTTATGCAGGAAGAGAAATTGCTTTGTAATGAGGGAGAGGAAAAGAGGGGGCACAAAACACACATTTTTCTTAATATTTCTTGTTAACAACACACTCACCAAGAGCATGTGAGCTGCAAGCCCTCCTCCCATACAGATATGACACCTGTGGCACACACCTTTGGGACCTTGGCTTTGCTTGCTGCTATTTACACTGCAGTGTGACAATCTAGAAGGCTGAAATGTTGCTGGGAGCTAATGCAGCAACGTGTGTTTTGTCACTGTTAGGCAGAACAAACTCATTCTACCTGCTGCTTTTTCTCCTGCGTTGGCTGTCTGTGTACAGCTCACATCTGAGACATTTGTACAGCACCAGAAGCTATTGAACAGTTAGTCCTTGGGATTTCATTGTTCTTTTATTACTCTGCAGATGATGCATTCTTCGGGTTTTGGCAATGCACTAAAAGGATAAAAAAACCCACGATGCACGTGCAGCCAGGTTTGTGCATCGCTGGGCTGGGATGTTCTTGGACCCTGTGAGCTCAGCAGGGTCTGATGGAAGACTCATGAGGTTTAATAAGTGCAAGGTGCTGCATCAGGGCTGGGGCTACCCCTGGTGTCAAGCCAGGGTGGGGATGAAATGATGAAGAGAAGGACTGGGGGTGCTGGACACAGTGCTGTGCCATGTGCTCTGGGATGACCCTGCTTGAGCAGAGAGGTTGGAACAGATGAACTGCTGTGGTCCCTCCCAGCCTCACCCATTCTGTGATTCTCTGTGATTTTTCTTTTCAACTGAGAGCACAAGGACACCTTTTAGCTGCTTGCCTGTGGGGCACCAAAGGTGTGAGGCATGTCAGTGAAGGAGGATGCCAAACTCCACCTCCTTTACCAAAGAGCACAGTGGGAACTTCGGCTTCACTGTCCTGGCTCTTCTAGGAACTGGGCAAGTCACACAGACCTTTGCATCTTGGGACTCCTCTGATGTTTGATCTGGTTCAAGCTCAGGAAGATGGTAACTGCAGCTGTGTTAGGGATCACAGTTTGTGTGTGTGACTCCACTTTGGTGCAGGATTACAATAGCCCCTCCCTGCAAGATTCTCAACAATCCTCTGCCTTTAAATGAGACAGACACTTTGCCTTTTGTGAGCCACTCAGCATAGGACAACAACCTAGTCATACAATTTAATATGACTTAATCTGCTATGCAGTTTTGGCAGAGTTTTATCACTTTTTTTTCTCTCTAGATAAAAGTGCTAATAGTTGAGACTGTAGTCACCAACATTACTATTGTGACTGATTCTTTCCAGCTTTGATTGGATTTGTGCAGCCAGATTTCCTTATCTCTACTATTAAGCATTTGATCTGATGGTAAATACTTGTTCAACAGTACATAAAATGTGCCTGCTTATCCAGAAGCTTTACATTCATAGAAAGGAATGATAATTTGCTCATTATTCTCAAATTTTTAGCACTCCTTATGCTGTTCAGTTATTTAATGAATTTTTTCTTTTAATGTGTACAATTAACTCAAACATAATGGCAAGAGCAATGGCTGTAGGAACACTTGGAATGTCCAGGACAAAGCTGTGCAGGATAGTTATAAAGAAATACATCCAAATCAGGACTTCCAAAGCAGTTGAAGGAAATGAAAAGCTTTGGAGAAAACCCTCAGCAACAGCAAGGGCTGCAACTACAACTTTTCAGGGAAGCAGGAGGTGGAAAAGCACAAGAAAAGCAAAGACCCCTCCACTGTCGACTCAGGTAACACTAAGAGAGACACAATGGGAAAGGTAGAGGGGTTGTAAATAAAAAAAAAAAAGAGAAGGGGACATGGGAGGAGGATCAAAGTGTTCCTTGGCAAAATAGATTCCCTAAAATGGATGTCAAAACTCGCTCTGAAAAGCAGCAATGTAGAAGGAATGGTGCCCTCCACCTCCCTGCAGCTGTGTGGGTTTCAGGGCTTGGAATCCATCCTGAATCCATCCTTTCTTGCCCAGGAGGCTTGTGGGGAAAGGTGGAAGCAGAAAATTCTACAAATGGTGCTTTGCCTCCAGTTTGCTAAATGAGCTGCTGTCATTTCTTCCGGCACGTTTTACTTTCCAGGTGAAGTATAATCTTAGCCTGTCTCTCGGTGCTTTTGCTTAAATAGTCTCAGAAAATACAGTCAAATTTTGCTCTCTGACTCTTTCTGTACAGAATTGAAGATGTACAGAATAGAACTATATTTAAATGGTTTACTGTCAATGTAAGGAAGAGAGATAATTTTCAGTGTAATTTCAGGTTCAGCCATAGGATAAAACGCCCAGATATTTAGTATTCAAAATGGCATGTTAAACAAACAAACAAACAAAAATTTAAAAAGGCCATTATGTAACTTATTTTATTATCTAACATGTGTTGGAAGATCATGGCATGCCAATGGATGACACTCAATTTGATCTACTGTGAGTAGATTGAAATTAGGTTTACCAGGTAGAGGGTTGAGTTATCTGGATTTTGTGGCAATACTGGAAGGTAAAAAAAAAAAAAATTTACAGCAATAAAGCATAAAAAAAATCTTTCCTGGGAGATCCAGAACTTTTCTATTTCAAGTAACGGCTACTGGTGAAATGAGGAGGAGATCAGTGATATGATTTTTAGCACATGGATGACCTTCCTATCTGTAGCTCTTTGGCTCCAGACCCAGCTGAGCCAAGAGGGAAAACGGAACGTGGGATGTGAACTAACTAAAGATCCAAAGGTAGTTGCTGTGGATTGCAAAAAGCAGCTGACTGATTGCTCTGCGTCGAGTTTACCCTTCTCCTCAGCATTTCCAAATCCTTACAGTCTTGGAATTATATTGTATCCTAAATTATAGTGGATGATTTTATAGTAGCGATGTCCAGCAGCTTCTACTATTCTGTGTAGAAAGCCAGCAGACAGTAACTAATCCTTTCAGGGAAAAAAGGACCTTAGTGACAAGGTTTTGTGGAATGTTGCTACTAGAGAATGCTGAAATGCTGCTGCCTATAATGTAATTGCTGGTTTTATTAGAGCATCAAGAATCCCAGTGAGACAGCAAGGTTTACTGTTGGTGCAGGTATAGATGTATTGTCCACCCATATAATGAGGATCTGGTCTTCACTGGTTTACTGTTGCTCAAGAATGAATACCAGAGGAATATATTCATAATTTGGGAGCATATATTTCCCCTCAGCTACTTGCCTTACCCCCTCAGTCATTTTCCCTGATTTCAAGGCGCTGCAAGTAAAGGTTTTAATTTTCGGCTCTTAAAAAATGAAGCTCGTGGAATCTGAGCCAATTGCTCAGGGTGGAAGCCTGAGTGCAGACTAAAGCTAGTAAGTAATTATTCATTTCTCATTTCTTTTATATTTATGATTTAAATTTAGATTTTTGGGGGGTAAAATTCTGATGCCCCTGAAGTCAACAACAGTTTTACCACTGGTTTCAAGGCCTGTTTTAACTTCTGTGTTGTGCCTCCAATTTTTCTCAGAGGTACTTTATTCATTATGTTACTATTATTTTCTGCTGTCTTTATTTCTTTTAGAATTCTTCTTCTTTTAGAAGAGATGATTTGTGGCTGGCTGTCATAATATTCAGCTTTTTCTTCACTCAGGTCTAGAAGTTTAGAAGTTTGTGAGTATAGCCAGCTAATCATGTATCCACCAAAATAAGTGCCCCTTTACATCCAGTAGCCTCACAAAAGATGTTTGAAACAGGTTAATCTCAGGGAAAATGAGTGTGTCAGCTCTTTGATTTAAATCAAGAATCAAAACAGTGTTTTGTCTGTATTTAAAGCTTTTGCCAATTTTGAGAATCACAGCTTTTCTTTCCATATGTTACTATATCTCAGAGTTGTAAAAGGAAGTGTGACCCACATTTAACATAAAGTAAGTCTCAGAAACCAAAAGGCAAAGAAAAAAACCCTCCTAACTTTTATTTCTGAGTGATTTGTCATTCACTGGGTTAGAGTCTGTAGTTACAGAAAAAGAGACCTGATTTTCTTCCTATAACCTTTAGTGGGAAGATAATATGAGTACAAATGTTCTTGACTATACTTCAATAGAAACTGGAATTGAAAAAAGGGGAGGATATTGGATGTCTGTAATGGGGAATAGGATTTAAAGGGTAAGATTAGAAGTTAAAGTGATGCAGAGAGAACTTTTTTGTGATGCTTTGCAGCAGTTGTACAGGCTCGTGTATGTAAATCTTGTAGAAATAAAAGAAATATTCCTTTACAGGAATGTTTCTGGAAAGAAACAGACCATTACCTTGGTGTTTTTCTTATCAATCAGGAGGAGGATGTAGTGGATTGTCAGTGTGTACGTTTTTCCTTGCAAGATTTCCCATTTTAAAATCTGTCATGAATTACTTCACTCCTCCACATGACTCATGTGTTGTGGGAAAGTTCTAAAACGCTCCAGGGGCTACGCAAGGTGCTTTTTCTCTTTTTCCCCAGAAGGAAGACAAAATAGGTTCTTTAAGTATCACTGCACAATGAGCAGGAGGAATCAGATCTCTAACAGAGACCAAAATAGCTTTTCTATGGCCTAAAAAGTGCCTCAGCCCTTCAGGACTGGAAGTACACGGGTGCCCTGCTGGGAAGCTGCTGATCCTGCTGGGCTGTGGGATAATAAACTTGTGACAGTAGGAAGCTGCTGTTTGTGTGAGAATGAGTCTTTCCAAAACACAACATCAGGCAAAAGAGTTTTGGGGGTGATTCTCTGTTAATCAGGGATCTTCTGATGGCAGATCTCCTGGAATAGCTCAGGCTTAGCCAGGATAGGATTGCTGTTTTAATGAATATGGGGTTTCTTGGTTTGTTTGGGTCATATGACTGTGCTATCTATTAGATATATTTAATGTATTTTCGACATTTGCTACACTGTGATGTCATTCTTGCAGGTCGGAGAGTGAATGGGACAGGAGCTACGTTGTGGAACAGCCCAAACCACGGAGTAAGGGATGCTGAATATCACTCCATGACTGCTGGGGAATATCCCAGTCAACTTAAAAATGAGCTGATGGGGGTCTGTGGGATAAAGACATGGAGCCATGGTTTGCTTTTGGTTCTGAAGTTAGGAGTTATTTTGATACAAACGCTTGTTTTAAAAGTTGGTCTGGAGGAGCTGGTGGGGAAGCGACTCTAAAAATCATGCTGGATTTCAAGTCTTCCGTGTTCTCAGAAACTCACAGTTGAAATACATTCAGTTTTCAAGGCAAAAAAGTGGGGTTTTTGTCTTAATTGCCTTCTCTGCAGCCTCTGCCAGGAAAAAAAAGCTCTGAGTTATTTTTTCCCCTCCTTTTGTGAGCGTAGCTATTAAAGATTCTGCAATTAGAAAAGAATATCTCTGTACTACTCATTCATGGAACAGTCCACCTATTCATGAGAATGATCTTTCAAAAGATGTTCTTAGTCCCTAAAATTTGCACCACAGTGATCTTAATCAAGGTTTTTCAGCTTTTTTACATTTGTTTATTATTTTCTGTAATTACTGTTAGAATGTGCTCCTTGAATTCTCACCGTGGATATGCACAGAGAAAAAAATATCGCATTTTATAGAGGAGGGAAGGTGCAGTTGTTACCCTATCGGCGGAGGGGCATGGACCAAATGCTCTCAGGCCATTATGGTCGGCAAAATGTCAGCTTTATTAGAGAAAAGACAGCTTATATACTACTTATGACACGCAGACGTGATTCTTCTCCAGGTTACATTGGATACATAAGGAAAACACACTGTGCTGTACAATACTAATTGGACCACAGCAGGTGTCCATAAAACTTGTTTACCTGCCAAAAGAACTCCTCCTTCACCTTGGCACAAGGCCTGCAGCCATATTAGTGGCGCAGTATTTTTTTTACTATCTGCACCCAGCCATGCCAAGGCAAAGGTCGCAGAAATGCAATAGAAATTGTTCACACAATTTCTGTATCCCGACATTACCCTTTTGCTCACTTCATCCCATTCCTGTTCCCTGGGAGAATTCAGGAAGGGAGTCCTCTTTCAAAGCAGCTTGGACATCCCTATTAAAGATGATCAGCACTGCAGTTTTCTGAAGAATTGCACCATTTTAAATGGTTTGAATGTTTTGTGTCTGTTTAAATGTAAATTCTCTGCTCATTAGAGGGTTTCTAAGGGTTCATGGGTAGAAATGAGGTACCTCTTCGTACTGTTGGGAAGTAGAGGTTAATCTGTAAATTTATATAGGGGTGGCTTTTTATGCTCCCTACTTTTGCTCTGTTCTATACAAGTTTGGGATGAAAGCAATAAGGCTGCACTTTACTCTCCCAAGTGCTGCAAATGCCTTATATCCTTAAACTGCATTAAAATATTTGCCTGTTGCCAAAACAACTCTAGAGCAAACCTTTGTTATTTATCTTTAGAAAATATGCAGCTGGCATGTTAAATATATAAAGTTAAATAATTAAGTTAAATTAATTTAAATATTCCTATTTAAATTTAGATTCCTATAAAATTGAGTTAAATATTCCTTGTTAGGACACCTATTCTGCCTTCTGTGAAGGCATCAACGTGCTTGAATTTGGCAGTTCTTGGATAGCTTTCTGCTCCATCTGAGGAATTCCTGCATACACTTGGTTTGTTGGGAAGGAATCTGACCTCCATGTAAAGTTAGCAGGAATTCTGTCTACTGTTCCACACCCAAGAAATTAAGGAGTTTCTTCCTTGGCTTATGGCATCTCACAGGGAAGAAAGAAAAGGTTGTGCAGCACCTACAGTAACCTGAATGAATGTACTCTGTGAACATTTGTATTGGGGATAAATTAAAAAATACAGTATTAACATAAGTCTCTATCAAGCTGAATCTGGATGGCTTTACCAAGTTCCCAGTGATTTATGACTCCATTAAATTAGACTTTGAATCCACTGAATCTAGCTTAAAATGCCAGAACTACCACAATCTCTGAGGTCAAACACAGGGCAGACAAGGGCAGGTGAGATGTGCAGAAGAACTGAGGTACAGTGAGGGACAGAGAGAAAAATTCTGCAGTTTCCCATCCTGGGAGAAGTGATGCAGCTCAAAATGCCCAGAATTTTAAACTCTGAGCTTAAATTTAATGATAAACGACATCTAAGAGATAAAAAATTCATCCTAAACGCTCGGTGTGGAGCTCTGTTTAACTATACAAACAGAGACAAATTCATAAAAATAATGACAAGATACACCAGGACTGAAAAAGCTCCAGATCAGCAGCTCCTCTCTGCTGTGGCAGTGCCGATGTGATATATACACATAGGCTTATTTCCCAGTTTTTATTTGACTCTTACAGCATTGCTGTCGGCTCTGCTGGTAGTAATATTTATCTGCCTGGTTTGTTTTCCTTTTTTCCCTGAGTGAATCAAGGACATCAGTCTAAAGCAAGAAGGGAAAGTGATGATCACAGAATCACTGAGGCTGGAAAAGGCATCCGCGGTCACTGAGCCCAACCTTTGACCAAACACCGCTAAAACCGTATCACAAAGTGCCACATCTACTCGTTTTTTGAACATTCCTGGGAATGGTGACTCCACCACTCCCCTGGATAGTCTGTCCCAATGCTTAACCACTTTTTCAGTTAAGAAGTCTTTCTCAATATCCAACTTCAACCTCCCAAATGATGATTGAGTCTTGCTACCAGCTGGAATCTGAGATCAGTTGTGCTCTCGCTTCTGTTTTGGGTTGGACTGAGTTAGAAATTGCAACATTTTGAATTTTGCTCCAGAATTTCCTCATTTCAAATACTTCTTACTGTTCAACAAAGAAAATATAGTGATTGAAAGCCTTAAGAGCACTTGCATTTTCACATTTAAGGTTTTAGACTATTTTATGGGTCAATTGCTTGTTTATGGAATCTTCTCTCAAGAAGTGGGAGTGGGGAAAATTCAGAATGTTCTCAAGCACCTGAAGTAGATCAATGCGCTAAAATTTAGGCAAAAAAATTTAGCCACAAAATGGTGGCTGAATTTTTAAATGTGACTCCCCACTTCTAGCTGTGCCTTGGTGACTCACAAAGTTAGTTTTGCTCTTTGCTGTTGATGTAAATCAAGGATAATCTTCCTGGAGTCACTCCAGGATATAATTGTTTCTAAGATAATTAACATTTCCTTCTATGTGTGTAAATGATCCTTGCTGGCTCTTGAGTTTGAGGGAGAATTGAACAGCATTGATTTGAAAATAAATAGGGAATTACAGAATTTAAAGCATCATTGCTAACCTGCAGCTAGGGAAATAAGGCAATATTTAAGGAATTAAGTTTACGCAGATGCAAAGTAACAATCTTTAATGGGTATCTTAGAAACTAGAAAACAAAACCACCGCTCCCATGAAGAACAACAAAAGGGAGGGAAACTTGTGGAGATTAAAGCTCCTGCTAAGGTAAAACATAGTTATTTTATTTTTTTTCCTTTTCTGTGAAAAAAAGCAGATGATAAGGGATGCAGAGCTAGCTTGTGATCACGCTCATTACTATCTTGTTATCAAAGCAAGAACCAGATGGCACGACCTAGGAAGGGTAAGAAGAATGTTTTCTTTAAATAAATAAGCAGCACTAATAGATTTCAGAACATCGTGCAATGTTGATCTTCAGATCCATAAATATTCAAAGACACCCTTGCAAAATAGCTCATTAATGATAAAAATTTACTGTGTGATTAAAAAAATTCCACCCTTTGAATAATATACAATTTTTGCGATGTTGATTACATGTTGGTTATTTCTAAAACTTTCTTCCTATTTTAATATTATTAGTTTTATTTAATGTTTTTGTTGTAAATGGGCTCCATCTAAGGCCTGTTTGACCATGTGCTGTACACAAAGACCTTCTCCTATGCTGGCACTCAGTGTTGCCTAGCACAGTGAAATATTGGCATGCAAAAAGATCCTCACAAAACTGTCCTATAAAAACATTTCCATCTTTTAAAACTTCTCCAATAGTTACAATATTTGGGCAGCAAATTAGCACAGGGAAAAAAATTAATGTAATTTTGTCATTAACCGTGCACATCAGGCAGCAGTACTGGTCGTCTCAGTTTACCAGACGAGTGGTAAAAACATCAGCAAAACCAAGAACCAAAACCCAACCCAAAATCGAATTCCTGTCAGATATAGAATGAACTGGGGAGATGTCCCTGCTCATTGCAGGGGACTGGACTACATGACCTTTAAAGGTCCCTTCCAACCCAAACCATTCTGTGATTCTATCATTTCCAGTTTCTTTCTCAATTCCTGTTATTTATTAAGCTTATAGAGAGATCAAACACTTTGTCAGACTTCTTGGTTCTTGTTAGTGATGATTTCTTCTACATTCCAGAGTTTTCAGGGATTTGACAGTGAGGGAAATGGCATTATACAGCCAAGGGACTTGAAGAAATTCTAGTTCACATTTGGCATTCCAATCACCCTGGAAGAATTCGAGCAGCTTTGGGCAAGGTATGACAACTCTAAATGATTAGTTCTTGCAGTAATGCATCTTTTATGGGATTACAGAGCCATTGGTGGTGCAGTGAATGGCAATAGATTGCACTGCTCAAGAAATCTTTTATTTTGTTATGATTGTGACCTCAGACATGACACTGTGTTACAGGAAGATGCGTCTTATCATGCTAAGCTCAGTTAGATCCACCAGGCTCCAATGAATTAGAAGACAGGGCTTTCTCCTGGCTTCATTATTACTGATCCCTTTAAATTTAACATGCATTTTTGTCTTGGGCAGCACTTCAGGTCACTGGTTAAATTATCTTCTTTTTCATCTTTTTTTTTGTTTTATACACACAAATGCCCCACTTCAATTTGTCATTTCCAGATATCTCAGGTGAGGTGGGAACTGCAGACAGATCTTCTGTGGAGGAGGTCTGTGGACAGTCCACACTGCACACCTGGCTGAAGGCAGAGCTGCCAGCCTCTCCTTCTCAGAGAACTAAATTCACTTACAGTATTTGCAGCCTAAATAAATGGGATTCAGTCAAAAGAAAAATGCTGCATCCCAAATACATAACAAAAGAAAGCAAGGCAATTTCATGCTGTGCAAAGATTTCAAGTAATACCATGAAGTGTTTTTATAGACGAGTAATTTGTTGTGAATTGGGGAAAACTTGTCTGCCTTCAACAAAGAGGAGCTGTGCTATCAACTGTGTTTGCAGTGGCATAGATGTCAGCTGTGTGTGACATTATATAAAAAAGCTACCTTCATTACAGGTCTATTTAAAAAAAAAACACACTAATACATAGAATCTGATTGTATTGCATTTTGGTTTCAAACTACATTGACTGTATAGATTTTTCTTAGCGCTGATTCATCTCTGAATTATTTTCTACTCCATTAGATTTTACTTTCTATTCTTATTCCTTATGGATGCCATGGCACACAGGAGAGTGTCCTTTTCATGTAGTTATGTGCTGCATAACTTCACTTCCATCAGCCACTCCTTTTACAGAATAGCTAAAATCTCTTACGTGCCTGATATGTCTGTAACTTGAATAAAGGAATTAGAGTGAAGCTGAGGCTAAATTAGGCATTACCATGCATCAGAGCACTAGCAGGGGAAGAAACTGCAGAGGAAAAAGCCCATGGAAGGATTTATACCTAAGAAAACAGGAAAACTATGAAGCAAAGCCTGTATTTCTAAAGGGTGATTACGATTCTGAGCATCTCAGACTTGTGTGACCGGTCTGAGACACTCGAGCCTGGAGTTTTAGGAGGCCAGTTCTCTGCACCTCAAACCAGACACTGAAAGGCTGCAGTACTGAGAGCTGGGGAACACTCCTCAGGGTAATATTTTTAGAATTGACTCTGTGATTACAATGTGTAAGCCCTATATTTCAGCCTCATATAAAGCCACTCATTCATTTTCACTGTGCTGTGGTACCTCTGTAAGGAAGGGAAGTCAGTGAGATTTAAGCTGTTAAGTCACTTAAGGACATCTGTACTGCCTTTCTTTGGGGAACACATGAATATTTAAAGAGAGCATTTCTGTTTCAAGGTATGTTACAGATGAGAAAGGATATCTTACCAAGAATTTTTAAGGAACTGGGGATGGAGTTTGCATCCACTGCCACAGGCTCAGCCAATACATGGCAGAAGGCAGCTCTACACATTTACAAGCATATTATAATAATCAACAAAAGAAGCATTCAAAGCTGGGAGAGGAGCAGAAACAGCTAACTAAAGCTCTGCATGTGGAAGAAATGAAAAATCATATTGAGTAAGTTATTTATGAGCTTAGCATATAACTTTCAGTGTTTGTGCTTAGGTTAAGATGACACTGTGTGCAAAACAAATGTAATTTTACCAAAAATAGACGCTGAAAAGGAGTCTTGGAAGGTACCAGACCAAGCTTATCCGTAGTGTTAAGGCTGGACTCAAACTCAGAGGTCTTTTCCAACCTAGCTGATTCCATGATTCTGTAATTCCCTTGATTTGCTGGAGATAAGTCTAGCTCAGTGTGCACAGTGAGACTTCTCTTATATTCTCCACAGCTTACATTTCTTACTTTACAGACCTTATGGCAGCATCGATGCTGACAAACCAGAATGTCCAGAGCCATTCCCAGAATGTCACCTCTGCTGCTGAACTGCCAAAACTGTCATTGCCTTGCTTCAGCCTGTGCCAGCTAATGTTTTCCCTGATCGCTCCCAGCACTGTTTGGGAGCAAGAATCCTTGCAGGGCAGTTCCTAACTGGCAGTTTGCAGGCAGCTGCTCCCCTCTGGGGGCTAAGAAGGTTCACTGGCACAGATGTGCCATCTGGGCCCTATGCCCAGAGCACTCCCTGCCCTGGTTATTGGTATTGGCTCAGACTGAGGGAGAAGAGCAAGTGCAGTTTCATCACCTTGCAGGTCTCTTCCCCTCTGTTTCAGGCAACTTTGAATTAGACCCACCTGATCCATCCTGGTCGTTGGACACAAGTTAGCAGTGCCCTGGCAGCCAGGAGGGCCAACTGTGTCCTGGAGGACATCAGGAAAAGCACCCCAGGGTGAGAGAGGGGATTGTCCCACTCTGCTCTGACCTGGTGTGACCTCACCTGCAATACTGGGGCAGTTTGGGGCACCACAATATAAGGAAGAAAGATGTGAAGCCATTAGAGAGCATCGAAAGGAGGCAAAAAAGGTGGTGAAGGGCCTCGATTTGAAGCCGTGTGAGGACACTGAGGGCACTTGCTGTGTTCAGCTAGAGAAGAGGAGGCTGAGGGGAGACCTCACTGCAGCTACAACTGCCTGGGGAGAGGGAGAGGAGGGGCAGGGACTGAGCTCTGCGCTGGGGGACCAGGGACAGCACCCAGGGAATGGCTGGAGCTGTGTCAGGGCAGGGTCAGGTTGGATCTCAGGAAAAGGTTCTTCCCCCACAGGGTGGTTGGGCACTGACCAGGCTCCCCAGGGCAGTGGGCACAGCACCAAGGCTGCCAGAGCTCCAGGAGGGTTTGGATGATCCTCTGGGGCATAGGGTGTGACCCTTGGGGATAGTCCTGTGCAGGGCTGAGGGTTAGACCGGATGATCCTTGGGGGTCCCTTCCAACTCGGCATGTTCTGGGATTATGCTGGACAGGGGCTTTTCCTGCAGTTGGACTGGGTGTGCATGTCCTGTATCATATCCTGTCCCCTAGCAGCAATCCCAGTCCCTCTAGCAGCAAGTTAAACTGCTGGTCAAGGGCTCTGTAGATGCAGCAAAACCAGCCCTGACAAGGATGGACCCTGGTTCCACATGACAGGAACAAGCATCCTGTTCCTGTTGAGGCTCTGTCTGACACAGATCCACACTCACAGAGTTAATAGGTCACTGCTCCTGAGAAGAGCGTTTGACAAACAAATGACAAAATGATATCCTGCTCAGAGTGGAGTCTAATGATCCGTGCCTGCCCTAGTGAGTCAGCAGTGATTAGCCTGCTGCTCTTGCTGCTGTTACAAGATTCCTGCACCTGCCAGCAGATTGAGGCAGCAGGAGTATCCTCTGCCCCAGTACAGCTCTGTTAAGATCTCCAGGTTGTGGATACACACCACCTGGATGCTTATTTTTGTCTTGTGCTTTCACTCTTCTCCTGGAATGTTTTATATTTTTTATATTTATTTAGGAGTGTAAACCTTCAGGAGCAAAACCCGTGTAAAAATACACCCCCAAGAGCACAGATTTGGTTTCTTTTGTGCCTGGAAAGTGTCTGGAAGTTGTAGAAACTGATAAATTATTATCGATAAGAATCATAACTCCCCATGACATTGTTGGTAAAGTTGATACACTCATAAACAGAGAGGAGCAGCCTTGTCTTGCAGCTGAAAGGGCAGCTTGGGAAATCAGCAGACAAAACCCCGCACAAAACAGAGAGAGAAGCCTGTAAGCTCAGGCTTTTGCCTTTTTACCCTGCTTTTTAAAATTCTGGTGGTTTTTTTTCAGTATCCCAAACAGGCTGAAGGAATAAGAGCAAAAATGCCCTTTCTTTTCAGCATCACATCTCTCCCACCTGTATTGCAGCTCTCTGGCATAAATTGCACTTATGACACCCACAGGTATCACTGAGTGTTCCACCTGTAAAAAATTGTATAATATAAAGCAAAGATGGTGAGGCAGCCACTGTATTGTAGGCATTGCTTATTACTGGATTTGTAACTGCCTGATGTGAAACTTGGGCCCTGACTGCCTCAGACTGGGCTTTTCACTCTGATTTTTGTACCAATCCATTGTCTTACTTGGATGAAGAACTCTGTTGATCAGGAACCTTCTATTTCTTTTCCTGTTAGTACAATGCCAAGTGCAAGGCAGCCCTGCCTCCAATGCTATAAATAAGAAGCAGCTCTGCAAGTCAGGAGGATGCTGTGCTGCAAGCAGAAATTATGCAGTGTGTCTCAAAGATGCAAATACTCGTCCTGAAGCAGCTGGAGAGTAATTAAATCAATGGAGAAGACGGATAAAAATAAAATAGTCATGATGTGACATGCTGGCAGGTCCACATCCTTCAGAATTATTTACTTTTGAGAGCCTACTGTAACAACAACTATGTATAGAACTATGCATATGGCAATGATACACACAAATACATATATATGAGTGCACAGTGATTGCTTAACTGTAATTTGGAGGAAAAAAATTGGAGACTGGGCCACATACAACTGAATGCAGTTACCTGCTACAAACTGGAGCCAGATGTTTCTGGTTGAGGTAGAGCAGCCTTCTAATAGGTGGATGTGGAATATTCTGCCCCCCTGCACTGGGGCTCTCTCATCCTGAGCAATGACAGAGTTTGGTTTAAACCTGCAGAAGAGACTTTCATAATTCCTATTCCCAAAATTGCGTTCTAATTATTTGTTAGATTCTGGTTTTCTTGATTTATATGTATAGGACCCCAGTTCTGATTTTAATCTTTTGACATTTCTGGCGTCTGCAGGTTCACCTGGGAATGAGTTCACATCTTAATCACTCGTGGTCTGCAAAAGCACTTCTTGTTATTGATTATTGCCACCTTTCTGTTCTGCTGAGTTTTCTTCTTTTGCCTCCCACAGTTCCTCACCCACCTCCTGGACAGTGGGAGCAGTCCTGTGCTAGCAGTTCCTGACTGGTTTTCTCTCTCAGAAAGCTGGATGTGCAAGAGGAGTTGAACCCAGACCTCTGAACTGCTCAGGTTCCTCGGAAGGCCCTGGAAAGCCACAAATGACTCCTCAGCTGGAGCCGTTGTCTGAGGGATGGAATCCATCGGCATGGTGGCTGTGAAGGCACAGATCCAGCTGGGTGTCATCCTTCTGCTCCAGGACCACCTCAGGCAGCTGAGACACAAGGAGCACAGGTGGACCATGCCCTCCTGCTGTACAGGTCAGCGTAAGAAGATCAGCTCCTGGTCAGGAACGCGGATGCCAAACCTACCCATGGTGTTCCACGTGGGCCTCAGCCCACACTTCCTTCTCAAAGAACTGGAAAACTGATTCCTTTCACCTGTCAGATTAGGACTGGGAGGAGGTGTGAATTTGCTGTTTATAGGGCCCACTTCAGCAGCACTGGGAGCAACACCCACTCCCCCTCCCGTGATCCTGTGTGAGCCCTCTCCTTTTTCCTTGCCCAGAGGCTGGATCCAGCCGTGTCCTTACTTCTGCAAGGGCTGTGAACCTCACTCTACCAGCTTTGGAGCTGTTTCAGTGCCCTGTGATTACACTCTGTGAGGCAGACAAAAGCTTCTGGACATCTTACAATTCAAAATATACTGCTGTGCGTATTTTTTCCCCCTTTTGCTTTTGTTATAACTCACAGGAACAAATCGCCCAAATTAGAAACAGGCATTGAACAGTGGCTCTGCAGCTCTTCAAGAAAAATACAAAACATTTGCAAGAAATTTTTTTTTTTTTTTTGCATTGCAGCTTTATCTATGGTTTTAATTCTCATTTTCTCCATGCACATATTTACTGCTGTGAGTGGAATAATTACCACCTGGGAATCTTTTATTAGACCGAAAAATGTTGAATGCTCCAATTTTCCCAAAAATATGGCTCTCGAAATCTCAGCCTTTACTTTTATTGGGAAGATTTAAGTGGGAGATGACAGAAGTGATGAAGAGTGGCACTGAAAGTTGAAAAGGGCTCCAGAATTTTTCTGCAATGAGGGTACAACACTGACCACATCATCCCACCTTTGCAAGATGGAAGCACCAGTGCTAAATAGATTTGCAGGGCTGGCAGAGACCAACCTCTCACTGAAATCACAAACTGCCCTTAGGGTTGTCAGCTGGTTTTGGCTTTTAGGTTGTTGTGTCCTGTTCTTAGGAGTGACTCTCTTGGTCTCTTGCTGGGCCTCATCCCCATCTTCCTCCCCCACTGCCCCTCTGCTGTAAAGCTGTGGGGTTTGAGCTGTGGTACCTCAACTCAAAAAAACCCCCCCAAAAAAAGCAAACCCTCTGACAGGAGATTTTAGATTTGTGTCTCTGCTGGAAAGTCTGTGGGCCTCTGAACATAATAAAAGTTAAAACTCAGAGATGTAATTAGCAGATGTTGGATCTCCAGGGCCTCATATCTAAGAGGAGGCTGAAGGAGTCTAAGCTGGTTAGTCAGTAATTAGATACATGGAGATTGAAGAGAGTAAAGCCAGATTGAGTGCAATGCAAGTGCTCTCTGGCTGCTCACACCCCCTGCACCATAATTCCAACACAAGTCTTGCTGTGAGTGTAAACCAAGTGCCACATGGTAGCAGGAGTAGAATATGAAAGAGGGGAAGGAATTAAGTGGGGAAAAAAAAGATATTTGGAAGTGAGAGGAAAAAGTGATAGCCCTTCAGGGGCTTTTAGAAACTCTAAAACACACTGGCAATATTGCAGTTCCCTTGAAAAGACTCACACCGTGCTTTGAAACATATATACAGTGCCTGGATTAATCATAAGGAAGCTCACAAGTATTTTCTGGAATATTGCAGGAGTAGGAGCTATCAAAGTTTTTAATGGCATGAATCCAAGCCAGGGTGAGAGGGCAATCCACACAGCTACAGAAAGTAAGTTTGAAGGAATATTGCACTCCCAAGGAACCTTGAACTTTTGAAAGACACAGGTTTCATATAAGAATGCCGAAGGAGGAATCCTTTGAAGAATTTTTAGCTGATCTTAAAATACCGGATCAGTCAAGTAACTACGACATTTCAGAGATTCCATTTTTAAGTGATCAGATCAAAGATCCAAAGATACAGAAAAGATCCCAGGAAGATAAGACAGAAAAATCTGTTTAGTCAAGCTAGGACAGTCATAAGGGACAACATGGAATTACCAGAAGGGGGGAAGGATGTGCTGTCAGGAAAGGAAACTAGGAAAGAAGAAGGTTTTAAAGAGACTCTTCAGAGCTCTCTGCAAGTACCCAATGTGAAATATGTGAAGATTTGTAGATTCACATTATGTTCAGGAGTTTGGAAATGCTGCAGCAGCTGTAGGAAATACAGTTATTTTGCAAGACCTTGCAACTGGAAAAGCAGAAGCAAGAGAGACTACCTTCCATACACCCAGATCTGCGTGATGGTGCCCAAAAATGCAACACAACAAGATATCACAGAGAGATGCTGTGCAAAAGCTGCACAGATGGGCTGAAGACTAAGAATGAAAACCTCCAAATTAAAAGCTGATGCTCAGTCAGTGTTACCTCCAAACCCACTGTAAAATATCTGGCTCAGGAATCTCTCCCCACGAAGACAGACTATTGAAGCTGAGGGTGTCTGCTGAGAATCTAATTTGTACTAAAGGGTTGTATGATCTTAAAATGAAAATTGAAGCTAAACAGGGTAGTTTAAATTTATAGACAGAAAGAGCTAATGTTTTGTTTAAAATACACTTGGTTGAAGCATTGAGTCTGATGAAGGATCCATAAACACAGGAGGTCAGTACCCAGAAATGTTTAGTGTCAGAGATGAAGTAGACACGGAATATAGAGCTGTGTTTCCAGAGCAATGTGTGCTGCCAGGAGCATTCCTCTGGTTGGGAGAGAGAAGCTGGAAAAGGAGCTGGATTATGTAGGAGTAATGGTGGGAAGTTTAAAAAAGAACCAATTAGCAACAGCAAGATCAAAAGACAAGTCACTGAGACTATTTTTGCATCCTGTGGGACCAAGTTTATGTTTCAGGACAGCCACTGTCCTCCTGTAAATGATAATTTCAGGTAAAAGGGCTGCCTACATTTTTACAAATTTTACTAATTTTTTACAAAAATTACAAATTCCGATTGTTCTGCTGGATCTCAGCAAACTTCCTTGTGTGACAGGTGTTCAACACTGGGTATTTTTAGACCACTGCACAAGAGATTCTGCTTTCAGAGGCTTCCTTGAGTCCTTGAGTATTCACTAAAGGAAAAGCCATTCACTTGAAGCACCTCTGGCTCCTTAAACCGAAGATGTCAAGTGGAGAGAAAATCAGTGGGGAATCTGAAAAAAATGTCTGAGTGGCTGAGAAGTAGGATTAGACAGAAATGCAGATGGAAGGGCAGAGAAATATCATAAAAGATGAACATCCACATAAGTAACAAGGGTGTCCATGTGAATGTTACATGAGAGTTCATTTCACACAAGGAAATTAGTGCAAGTAGCTTTTGAGTTACTGCACAAAATGGACACACCCAGCTGGAAATCTGGGAAAAGAATTCCCAGATTGAAGGCATTAATAAAGACAACTCCTGGCTCACATATATTGGCACTAGGGGATAGATAAAGTCTTCAAAAGATGGGTTACAGGCAGTATAATTAAAAAGAAATAATCGGGAAATGTGTGGCCGGTGTTTTCAGAACACTTGTCAAAACCACGGCAGGGGCACAGACCAACAGGGCAAAGCTCTGGCTCTCACAAATATGTCATGTTTATGTCCCAAATATGTGACATTTCTATAATCAACTGATGGTAACAAATGTCACATATTTGTTTATGGATCTGTATGGTCAGGGCTGAGACAAATGATTTTGTGGCAAAAAAAGAGACCAGTTTCCAGAACATAAAAATAGTGACTTAGTGGTTTGGGTTTTTGTTTGTTTGTTTGTTTGTTTAGGGTTTTTTTTAGGTAAAATCATTAAGTTTGATAATTAAGTTGGAGAAATAATTACTGATCAAAGAAAGCTATACTTTCATGAGCATTCAAGGAGTCTGCTCTTGAAAGAGAATGGCACAATAACACCTGGAAATACAATTTTAAAAAAGTATTATCCTCTTTCAGAAGAAAGTGGGCTAGGCTTGGTGAAGATGGCACAATGCCTTAAGACCTGAAGCTGAGAAGTATCTCACACTTGAGAAAAATATCTGAAAACGGTTTCTTGCCAGCTGAAACTTGGTTAAGCAGAGTTAGTCCATATAACAGCAGAAGGTACAATGGATCTGAAGCACGTGATAAATTGCTAACATGTAAGTCATATCATAACTCAGATTTTTTTTTTTAAGGTGGGTGATGCTGTTGACCTCAGGCTGTGTCCTGGCCCCTGGGGAAATTGCTCTTCGTTCATATAAATTGCAAATTCCAAAAGGATGGATACTTGGGAGAAAAGATTGGCAAGGAAAATGTGTTGTCCTTGCAAAGGCTGTTCTGAACTTACAGTGAGTTTGTGCCTGCCTTGTCCTCTTGAACCAAATTGTGGGGAGGCTTTTGACTGATGCAGAGAATCACATTGCTTGGGGTTTCCACAGTTTGATCAAGTTTGATGTGAGTGAAATATAAGTGACAAAACCAAGTGGGAGGAAAAGTCAAGGCTTTGAGGCCTGAATTCAATCCTGTGTAAGAAAAGAAATCTCATAGAGGTTTTAAGGTGCTGATCTGACTCAGGAGAAGCTCTGCACATCTTCTCCTGGGTGTAGATCAGGCCCTGCACTACTCCAGGTCATGATCAGGTCTAACTGTTTTTGTTCAGTAATTGTGTTACCATGTCAAAGCTTCAGGAGCCTCAAATTGCAGAGAGTTCCACTGCCAAACCTTTATCATTTCAATGGCTGCATTAAACCTCTTGTAACTCCGCTCAGGACAGACTTAAAAAGAGAGAACTATGTTTTGCATCAGTTCTGAATGGAGAGAGAAACCAGTGAATCTCCCAAGGGGCATTTCTTTACAACAGGGGGCTTGAGCCATGCAATTCCATGTACAAATTAAGTGTAAGAAGCATGTTGGGTTTGAGGTGTATTTGTGAACAATTTGGCTGTATTTGCATAAATTTTATGAACATACCAGCCACAAATAAGCTCAAAATCTTTCCCTGCCCCTCCACCCCTGTTTTGTATATTTGTTTGTATTCTTTTAGCTGCTTTAACAAAGGAGCTAAAATAAACATCTGCTGTCTTTCAGGGATAAATTTAGGGATTACTTCCAAGATTTCAATAATGCCTTTCATAAAGTGGATAAAAATAGAGATGGCTATGTAAAAATATGTGGCCTGCACAGGACACTACAGGAATTCAACCATTACTTGGAGGACCATCAGTTCAACAGTCTTCTGAAGAGGTTTGTATGATTATTCCCCAAGGATCTTTTTGGTCCCACCCACCAAAGCCTACAAGCTTCTACTGAATGTTAAGTATATAAGAAGCTCTTAAATTATTAGTTAAAATTAATGGAGATGCCCACATGCTTAAAATTCCATATGAGTGAAAAATATTTTTACATAATGAATTGATTTTGCAGGCAACAGGAGTGCAATGGCTCTTACATTAAAGAAAACGTGCTTTATGTGCATTTGTTTGCTAGGGGGGTTTATTTATTTAATTTCAGTTTAATAGAGCAAGTGTGTGAAACAGATCTTGTTCAAAAGAGAAACACAATTAAATCAGGTTATAAAATAGCATTAGCTTTCAAATTATCCAGAGCTGCTGCCATGACAAGCTATGCTTTTAAGTCATTGTCTTAATATAAGTGAGAAGAAAAATCTCTATTGCAGAGGCTGAAGAACACAAAGGACCTGCTCCAGCATTAGGTACTGCAGTTCTCTGCACCAAACAGTCCCCCAAAGGTCATGTGCCTGGCAGCACTGGGTTTTGTTCTCCAGAGCCTGCCAGACCAGACTCCTTTTTGAAATAAAATTAACAAACTCTTTTCACAGTTCACCTTTAATTGGGTGATCAACTTTTTATGAATTGAGACCTTAATAAGGAATCTGCTGCTTGTTTCTTTCTCAAAGACCTCTTGATGATAAACACCTCCATTCATTGTAATTTTGTGCAGATTATTCCTTTCTTGATCCAAAACAGTCTTTTCTAAATAATACAGAGTAGATTAGCATATGCATTTAGTTTTATTACTAAAATTTTAATGCCCACTTGGCAATTTATTTCTCCACTGAAATGGTGTTGATTATTTCCTTTTCCACACACTGTCTCCAATATTGGAGCCAGCTTGACACGGGTAGGATGTGGGAGTGCTGTGCAGCTGCAAGATGCAAAATCAGGGCTCTTGAATGGGTTTTTTTTCTTACTAGCAGATATGGGGTCTATAGTTAATTTCTTTTCCAGGCTGTTTTATAAAGCTTCCTCTTTGTTTTACTGGCTCTCCCCATTAATTAGACATTCTTGTAACTGGATATTCTGGTGATTGGTAGCTGAGGCATTGGCCCCCAGTGATTTACTGTGGAAACAGATGATGAAAGTATGTTACAGTAATTCAGTTTTAAACAAGAAAATCAGGGTTGTGTGGTGGGGCCATCTCCCTCTGTCAAGTCTTGGCTCTCCAGGACTTGCCAGGACCATGATTCTAACAAAAAAACTTAATGCAAGACTTGAAAAAAAAGTCCCCTGCAACATAGGAACTGTCTACTTAATACCTGTGTGTAAAGAATCTATAGTCTGGTAATTAGCTATGAAATTATTAAAGCCTATTAATAGATGGTAACTCTAAGGTCAATCTGGAATAGTTCCATGGGAGCCAATGGATCTGTGCCAAAAACACCTGGTGTATGTTGTAATCTGGAGACTGGTGATCTTTCAGCAGTGGGAAATCCCACAGACTCACTGCACTGGCTCAGTACTGGGTGAGGGCAGAGCCAGCCCCTGCTACTGTATCCCTTGTGGGGATGAACTCAGCAAGCTCATTAAACTTGTTTGGAGTCCTTGCTCAAAACACATCAGGTGTCTTTTCACTGTGTGGTCACAAGTCACAGGGCATTGGAGGAAAGCAGCTTTTCGTGTAATGGTTAGTGCTGTTCATCTTAATTTTTCATGCTAAACATTAATAGACACATATTTTCTGTATGCTTGCTTTAATCCCACTCTTTCTACAGTAAAATATCTTTGAATAAAAATTAATTTAGTTTGGTAGCAAAGTCCTCTGCAAAAAAAAAAGCAACAACAAAACAAAACATTCCCAAATCAAGAGCTCATGATTCCCCATGCTGATATTTGATGCAAAAGTATATTCAGTGTTGTTACCTGGAGCTATCTGTAGTCAGCTCTGTAACCCACTCCGTTTCCAGTGTGACAGAACACAAAATTCTCCAGGGTCTGTGATGCAGCAGATGTTTCAGCTGGCAGAAATTTAGGAAGCTGTGAGTGCAGCCTGCAGAGCCCATGGGCTCTCAGGAATGGGCTGGGATCACAGCTATGGAGTGGGGTCCCAGGTACAGTCTGCCCAAAAATGAACAGAATAAAACCCCTCACTGGACACCACACCAGGAGGATTGAAGCAGCACTTCAGCCTCTGTGAGTCAAAGGTGGTTTTGTAAAGCTGAAGGTCAAGGGAAAGCACCAGCACTTAGCACAATGAACATTTCTTCCTCAACAGAGTCCAGAAGGTTGTGTTTGCACTGTGGTGTGAAAAAGAGTTTTAGGGAAAAGGTTGGGAGCCTACTTGTCCTCTGGCAGTGTTGGGGATGGTGAGCTCGGCAGCAGATGGTGATCAAAACACTGGGCTGTGCTTAAAAAGCAGAGTTAATGCTGATGGGCTCAAAAGTTGTGCACTTGGGCCCAGGTTAAAGCAGGTCTCCTCCTGAGATTGGCCTGGATCTGCATCTGAGAGTGTGGTTGCATTTAAATGACAGGATGGGTAGCTTCAAAGATCTTGTTAGTTCCAGCCTAAGCTCCATAGACTGACACCACAAGCTTATCCTGAAGTGCTGCTGCAGTCATCATCATGGCTAGGCTTCGCGAACGAAGATTTGGGAAGGGCTCTACCCATTTTTCATGCAAGCGCGTTGGTGGCTAAAAAGGCCAATACGAGAAAGGCAAGTCCGGTTGCAAAAGACACAGCAGAAAGACTCCTTAGATGGTATATTCTGCAAGGCTCAATTCTTTCTGCGTTGTCTTTTCTCCTCAAGAGTGATCCTGCGTGCCTTCTCAAAAGCATCAGCAGCGTTATAAATGGTCTGTCTCCAGGCCTCCCGATTAGAGGCCAGAGTGGACCAGTTATGGTGATCAATATGCCCGAGGCTGAGTTGTTGCTTCAGGGAGTCCTTGTATCTTTTCTTTGGAGCTCCTCTCTTGCGGCAGCCAGTGGCAAGTTCACCATAGAGCAGGATCTTAGGGAGGCGGTGGTCCTTCATCCTAGAGATGTGCCCTGCCCAACGCAGTTGCGTTCTCAGGAGCATGGCCTCAATACTCGTAATTGCTGCCTGTTCGAGAACAGATGTATTGGTCACATAGTCTGACCAATGGATGTTAAGGATTGTACGGAGGCAGCGTTGATGGAAGCGTTCTAGGAGACGCAGGTGGTGGCGGTAGATGACCCATGATTCGGAACCATATAAAAGAGTAGACAGCACTATGGCTCTGTAAACACTGATCTTGGTGCTTTTCTTCAAGTGTTTATTACGCCAAACTCGTTTATGGAGTTTTCCAAAAGCACTGTATGCCTTCGCTAACCTATTGTCTATCTCCCCATCAATCTTACCATCTGAGGAGATGAGGCTGCCTAGGTAATTAAACTGTTGGACTGAATTGAGTTCTGACTGGCCGATGGTGATGTGGGGACGGTGGGGGACTTCCTGAGGTGCAGGCTGATGGAGAACTTCTGTCTTCTTTAAGCTGACTTCCAGCCCAAAGAGCTCAGCAGCCTCTGCAAAGCAGGATGTTAAACGCTGCAGAGCTGCTTCTGTGTGGGCAACAAGGGCGGCGTCATCAGCATAGAGCAGCTCCCGGACAAGATGGTTTAGGGTCTTAGTATGGGCCTTCAGTCGCCTTAGGTTGAATAGGCTTCCATCAGTACGATATCGAATGTAGATACCGTCCTGATCATCGAGGTCTGCCGAGGCCCTTTGAAGCATCATACTGAAAAAGACTGTGAATAGGGTAGGAGCGAGAACGCAGCCTTGTTTCACACCATTCTTTATTAGAAAGGGCTCAGAAAGTGTGTTGCCATATCTGACTTGGCCGTGCTGATCCTCATGAAGTGAGATGATCATTTTAAGGAACTTGAAGGGACAACCTAAACGTTCCAAAATCTGCCAAAGACCTTTTCTGCTCACAGTATCGAAAGCCTTGGTGAGGTCGACAAAGGTTACATAGAGACCTTTGTTCTGTTCCCTACACTTCTCTTGCAGTTGTCTGAGAACAAATATCATGTCTGTGGTGCTCCTGTTGGCTCTGAAGCCACACTGACTTTCAGGTAGAATTTCTTCTGCTATAGCGGGTATTAGTCTGTTCAGGAGTATTCTTGCCAAGATTTTGCCAGCAATGGAGAGCAGAGTAATACCACGGTAATTTGAACAGTCTGATTTAGTACCTTTCTTCTTATACAAGGTGATGATGACTGCATCACGAAGGTCTGAAGGTAGTTCGCCTAGTTCCCAACAGCGCACCACAAGCTCATGAAATTTAGCATGGAGTGCAAGGCCCCCATGTTTCCAGACTTCAGGTGGGATTCCATCAACCCCAGCTGCCTTGCCGATTTTCACGTGCTGTATGGCCTTGAGGGTTTCTCCTAGAGTGGGGGCAGTATCCAATTCGTATTTCACTGGTTGTTGTGTGATGGACTGAATTGCTGGGTCTTGTACTACACGGTTGGTACTGAAAAGAGTCTGAAAGTGTTCAGACCATCTATTCAGAATGGAGGTTTGATCTGTCAGAAGCGTTTGACCATCTGCACTGAGTAGTGGGCTTTGGACTTGGTATGTAGGCCCGTATGCTGTTTTCAGGGCCTCATAGAATCCTTTGTGATCCCCTGTATCTGCACATAGTTGAGTTTTTGCAGCTAGATCGGTCCACCATTTGTTCTGGATGTCACGGAGTTTCTGTTGGAGCTTGCTGCAAGCAAGACGGAAGGCTGTTTTTCTAGCGTGACAGGAAGGCAGTGCAAGGTGTGCTTGGTGGGCGGTTCTCTTCTTCCTCAACAATTCCTGGATTTCTTGATTATTTTCATCAAACCAGTCCTTGTTCTTCTTGAGGGAGAACCCTAAGGATTCTTCAGAGGATTGCAGGATGCTACTTTTAATATGCTGCCAAATTGTTTCGGGAGAGGAAACTGCAGAATCTGTGGAATGGTTATCAAGCTTAGTTTGAAGGTTTGCCTGGAATCTTTCTCTTACTGTGGCTGATTGGAGATCGTTAACTTGGAGTCTTCTCCTTGGGATACTGCCCCTCTTGGGTTTGAATTTGAGATAAAGGTTGAGTTTACAGCGCACAAGCCGATGGTCTGTTTGACATTCTGCGCTGGGCATCACGCGGGTATGGAGGACATCGCGGACATCTCTCTGTCGCACCAAGACATAATCAATGAGGTGCCAATGCTTAGACCTGGGGTGCATCCAGGTTGTCTTCAGACTATTTTTCTGCTGAAAGATAGTATTGGTGATGGTGAACTGTTGCTCCGCACAGAATTCTAGCAGAAGTCGACCATTATCGTTGCAGTTTCCAACACCATGCTTGCCTAATACTCCTTTCCAGGCTTCAAAATTCTTACCTACTCTGGCGTTGAAATCACCAAGGATAATGATCTTATCATCTGCGGGCACCTTTTGGGTAAGACAGCGCAGGTCAGTGTAAAATTTATCTTTTTCAGCAGGGTCAGCTTGGAGAGTTGGGGCATATATACTGAAGATGACAACGTGTTGCTTGTTGTTTAGTGGAAGGCGTAGGGAGATAATGCGGTCAGAGTGACCTGTCGGCAGATTTTCGAGTTTAGGGACAATGGAGTTTTTGATCGTGAAGCGGACACCTGAGAGATGTTTTTCGGTTCTGGGTTTACCTGACCAGAAGAGTGTGTAACCGGCACCATGTTCTCTGAGGCTGCCTTCCTCGTGAAGGCGAACTTCACTGAGAGCAGCAATGTCGATGTTGAGACGAGCCAGTTCATGGGCAATTAGGGCAGAACGTCGCTCAGGACGTCCACTATTGGCAGAATCGAGCATGGTTCTGATGTTCCAACATGCTAGAGTTAATTTGAGTACACCTTTGGAGGCAGGTGCATGCCTTTGTCTTTTGCTCTTTGTGCGACCGCATTGGAAGAAGATGCCCGTCGGTCTGCGGTTAACCAACCGGGTGAAGGTGGAGATGAGCTTTGTTTAGGCCACCTTTTCTAGGCCCCTCTCCGAGTGGAGCAAGCAGTGCTGTCCTTGAAAAGGCTGCTTGGTCGTTCAGGGTGCTGCCCCAAGAGACTCTCATCTCCGTCAGTCTCAAATGACCAATATCCTGAACTGCCTGCATGCAGGGTTGAGTCTGCGGCTCCCAGTGCATCTTTCACCTACCGTTTCGACCCTCGCCCGTCGCTGCAGGACTTTTTGCATGTGGGTAAAGCCTTCAAGCCTGCGCAATGGATTTTTTAGGTGAGATGCAGTATGCGCGGAACTGAACCCACCCTTTAATCCTGAGGTTCATCTGCCAGGGCCGAGCAAGCTTGGACGGTGGCAGCGAGGTCCTCAGGACGTAGGTTTGATTAGAGTGACCTTCTCTGAGATGGATGGCCTTCCAGGGCTAAGCGAGCTCCATCTGCCCGGGTTTGGGATGAGAGTTGTCCTTCTCCTAGGATGACTGCCAGAAGGCTAATGAGCTCATCCTGCCCAGGGATGTAGTTTATCTGGTCCTATGGTTTTGACCTGTCTGGCATGGGCGACCCTACCGAAGGCATGAACCCTCGCCAGCATAGCTCGCAACCACAAATAAAATGAGACAAATAATAATCATCATCCAGTGGCAAACTGTATAAAAAGCCTTCTGCTCTATTGCCATGGCAATGACAGGATGTTGTGCTAAACAAACCTGTATAAAGCTGTACAGTGATTAAGTCTTCTGTCATAAAGTAGGAGCTGGAAAACCAGTGAGATCTGTCTCAGGCTCTTCAAGTCCCGAGTCAAAGTCTGTCAGGCATCAAATAGTTGCAGGGCTGGAGGAGGAGGGACCACAGGTTTTGAAGGAAGGAGGACCCATAAACAGCTCCAAACGTTTGTAATGTGTTTCCAAACGTTTATAATGTGTTACAGGCTTTTGTAGCTGGTTAGAGGCTTTGTCTGTGCCTGTCAGGCAGCAGCAGGCAAAGTTTTACCAAAGTGCTCATTGTAAATGTAGCTTTCTTAAAAATTTTATGAGGTTGCTTCAGCGCATTTTATTCTCTGTAAATTTAGCATTAATATTTATAGTAGTGCAACTGTTACTTTGTCCTTAGTGGCAAGACTACATTTAATAATAGCTATTTAAAAAATAGTTGGGGACTTAAAAAAGTTCATATTTTCAGCTTATTGAAATTAAAATTCAGTCTTAACAGCTCTGATAGATCACATGTTTCTCATGTGTGAAACAGTGGAATACTTTGTATAGGTTAGAAATTGCCACATTTCTCTCTTTCTTGCTTTTATGCTGCTATAAATTCAGTCATATCAACACAAAGACCAATTGTCTGAGCTATAAAATAGCTGTATAATTATTTGAAGAATGTATTTGTGTGCTGTAATATTGACCCACCAGCAACCATTAGAATAGGTGGCTGCTTTTGTTAGGGAAGGGTTTGCTGTAATTTCTTCTCCTCCTCCAAGTAGGTGCTAAGCATCTTTAAGAACTTGTCAAGCTGCACAATTCCCGGGGTCAAGCTCTACGACAGCGTCTGTTTTAGCATGAGGTCTCTTTAACCCCGAATACTTTCTACCTCACCTTAGAAAAAAATAAGGTGCCTCCAAATCTTTCAAAGTCCCTGACAGGACTGGAGCTGTACTGGTTGTTAAAATACTGGGCATTCACCTTGAACAGTTTGTTGTGGTGTGTTAGGGGTAGAAAGGATAAATCCATCGTTAAAATCAAAATTAACCCTCAAGGGAACATTTTTGAGAAGACAAAGCAAATACAAACCAGGGTTGCAGTGCTGGTTCAGCTTTCCAGATGCTCTCAAACCTTTTGTTTTCTTTTGGGGTTCAGCCCAAGATTTCCCACACCTTTACAATTCCATCCCACCCTGGTTCACACATATTCCTGAGCTCCTGAGCAGTTTGGGAGGGAAGGCTGGTTGTTAAATTATTCACTTCATCCAAACACACTAGAGTTTTGGCCTGTGAAGTGTGTATCTAAATTAATGAGGTATGCAACTCATTCAGGCACGTTAGGAAAACTGATCATTACACTATACAATTTGATCACTGAAGTATATTAAAAAGTAACAAGTAAAGTATGCAGCTTGATCATTAAAGGATGGAAAATTTACTGAACTAGTAAAGTATGAGCCTGGGATGACTTTTGTCTCAAATGGCACCTCATAAATAAAACCCACAACCACAAAGGCAAACATTCACAAGCCCAAAAGCCATACTGGTTTCAGTTGTGGGGTTTTTCCTAGAAAACAGCTGAACAAGGAGAGATGGAAAAAAACCCCACGTGGAAATGATTTCTAGATGTTTCATGTGTCACGTGGATCTTTTGATGGCTTTGACATATGTTGATGAGCTTTACATTCTGATTAACTCTCTAGAATAGACACTGTGGCATCTGTATCTGAGCACTGAAGAGCTGTAGGGCTGTACTGTACAAAAATAGAATTAAAGAGATGTAAAGTTGCTTAAGAAGTATGGGTGCAGCTTAATATTCCAACAGGAAAGAACCATGGTTATAACTCTTACCTGGGATGTCAAGTCCAGCAGTGAGGATGGAAGAGGGCAGGTCAGGCTGGGGAGATGACAAAGAGAAGTGACAGATTACCCACCTGTTCAAGGGCAGGGACCAAGCTAACCAGGGGTTTGTGGGCACGTGTGCCTTTCAGTTGACAAAGGGAATTACTAAAATGAGTACAAACACATTAAGCAATGTTTGTTTGTTTGTTTTCAATCTGATTTCATCTAAAATGATGATGTTTGGAAATCAGATTGAAGTCCAGGACATCTTTGCAGAAAAATTTGCAGAGCATTTCGGTATCAAATCAGGTGTTTGGTTCAGCTTCGTCCTGAACTTTCTGTTTCCATACCAAAGTCTCCCTTGTTCAGCTCCCTGTTGTGCAGACTGGAGTCTCTCTGCAGTCTGTCTCATGCTGCCAAGTGCCTTCTTCACCAGCTGAGTGCCTTTTGTTTCCAGCCAGTGCCATCCAACCAACCTGCCTGCAGAACTGAGGGCTTGTTTGTTCATCTGGGATGCTCTTCCTGCCAGAGAGAAAGAACATCCTGCTTCTCCTTGGACAGATCTGTGAGAGGATTCCCCCCACACAGTGAGTTTGCATCTTTTTTTGAAGTCTGGCACTGTACCTGCAGGTCCAAGGACTGAAGTCTTTGGTGCTCTGACACCACATTGCTCTCAGCAGTGGCTGCCACAACCCTTCCCTGTAAAATGCAAAGCGAGCAGCTTCCTTGTGGTCTTGGAAACTATTCCTGAATCACCAGAGAGAACAGCACTGACATTAGTTACCAGCTCCACAGAGGGAGGGTGGCTGTGCTGTGGCTCCCCAATCACCGATCTACCTGCACAGTATTCAACTCTTCAACATCTTTAGGCTGAGACATGTTAAAGCTTTCCTAAGGCAATGATCTAACTCCATGTTTCTATTTATCTGTACAAAACTGGTTTGAGAATTCCCCTTCCTTGCCCTTGCTCTCCTGTGCCTTGCCCTCCCCATCACTGCCCTCTGCTGTCCCTCAATGTGTCAGGAGACCTGTTTTGGAATCTTTCCCCATTTATGAGTCTGCCAAAGCTGCCCTTTCCTTTCCTTCTCTGTTCTGAGTGATGGAGAAAAGGGTCTAATGGAATTTCAGCGTGTTAAGTTGTTCTGTGGGATGAGAGCCTTTCATTCTCTATTTACTGAGAGTAGAGGAAAAGGTGAAAATAAGGAACATAGTAAAAGACCATCAGGTGTGCTGCTGATGGGTTAGACACTGCTGGGGAAACAGGGGCAGTGGCTTCTGCTTCTTTGCCAAGTTCTACCTAGGCTTAATATTTCACAGTTATTTAATACAATAAAAATTAAACACAATTTTATTGCATTTAGAAGAATGTGGGGGGTTTTTTTCCAGACAAGACAGAGGCATGTGGGCCACCTTTGACTCATTGTGTCAAATCATTTTGTCAAACCATCATATACCATTAAATGCTCCAAACACTCCCAGGAGTATTTTATCCTGCAAATGTGACCTCAAAACGCGAATGTGTCTGTTGCAAGCAGTTGGTCAAAAGGAAAGTGGTACAATACAAAATGACCCTCGCTGGGGTTTTCATCTTTTATTTATAATTGGGTTTATTATTGCAGGCTCCTGTTGTACACCAGCTATCAAATCCTCAAGAGGTGTAAGTCAGCACTCAGGTTAATGGAGCAAGACTGATCACTGCCAGATGAGGACACAGCTCTGCTTATAACCCAGGGATAGAACACAACCTTCTCTGCAGTGCTGAGACCCTGAGAGCCAGAACAGGCTGGCTGGTGAATTCCTAGTTATCTGAACATGAGAAGAAAATGCATTTCCACCCCAATCCACGCTCAGGCAACTAAGCTTGCTGCTTCCACATCTTTAGGGAAGAGCATTTATGGAAAACGGCTTGAAGACACGTGTTGTCAGGGTACAGGAGGGTCCCTGGGCTGAGCACAGAAGCCTCTAAAACTTTGTCAAAAGGGTGATTGCTTCTGGCCAAGATAATTCTCATGTACAAAGAAGAAAATGCCTCCTATTTCAGGGCAGGCCACAAGGGTCACCCTGTGTAGGCTGCTCCCTTTTGCTTTCTGAGCTTCCCCAGAAAGGGAAGGTCACACTTGTGACAGGGCAGTGAACAGGCCCAGAGAAACTGTGATTTATCTTGATGTACTGATTTACTTTCTAATTAAGAATTCTTCTTCCAGAAACAGGAAGGAGCTGCAGGAATGGAGCAGGTGTGGGTGGTGGAGCCTTCTTTTATTACTAATCAGCACAGTTATGCCATTTATAGAAAAGGACATGAGGCTGTGCAGGGAACTTTCTCAAGAAGAAAAATATAGCCCTGCTTTGAACAGCAAGAGAGATACATAAGGTGGCCATAAGAAAAGCCTCATAATAATCCCTCCCCTCTCAGTGAAAGCAGGAGGTGAAAGTGGATTTATACCTCCACCCAAGGTGCTCTCAAATTCTGCCAGGAAGGATGAGAGAGACTGTGAATTGCTGAGCAGGGCAGTCAGGTAATCTGGATTTCACCACTTCCTCGTAACCCCAATCTGTGTTTAAGGTTGGTTTCAAATGCAGAAATGCCTCTTAAATGTCCAGGTGCCCAGTCCAGACTCTAAAATTTTCAGCTCCAGCTCCCCTATTTCAGCTAAATGTGATTATTTTAGCTGCTGGTGACAGAGTCAGGGATACACTCTGAATGTATGAACATGTGGTAGAGGAATGTTCAATCTGTGGTTTGCAAGAACAAGTGATTTATTTCTTTATTGGCTCTCCAACCATTTTAAGATCAAAGTGCATTAGGTCTCCTGAAACAAGCAAAAAGCTCTTGAAATTAAAGAAATTAGGGAAGTTTGCACTTACAAAATACTGTTTCTTTAAAAGGTGGAGGGGAGTAACACTTTCCCTAAGCCTTTGGCTTCATTAGAATAATTAAGAACAGCAGTACAGTGCTTTTTAGCTGCAGTAATGTCAGGCAGGCAGAAGGTGCACAGCAATTTCCACTTCCTGACTATGGCACAGCCCAGCTTCTGTGTCTGCATGGACAATTCCACTTCTCACATTCCCTCTCTCCACAATAATTCAGCTGTAATGCCCACCCTGCACACATGTTTCATGTAAAGCATAGTTAATCCTGAACAGTGCTGTTTGCATCCCAAGATAGTGGAGTTTTTCTGATTAGGAGGCAGGTTTCTTGCAGTTCTGTAAGAAACATATTTTCTTCTCCATCCAGTTATAATGATCATGTGAGATGTGACAAGGAAACAGGAACACAGGACCAAGAACCATCTGTTTCTTTTTTGGTATTTTTCATATTGCATGGAGCAAGAAGGTGGCAAAGCTTATATGCTTCAACATGGGGGTATAAAATATGATAATATCATTTCACATGCTGTAAAGAAATGTCTTTGAACCAAAAAGAGATTTGTTGTTGTTGTTGCTGTTTTTACCAGGACCTCTTACCACAGCTACAGTAAAACTGGCTGCCAGTTGCGTTTGTGAAAACTTTCCTTTCAAGATATTTTACATATTTCGTTTAGACAGTTGTGGTGGGTGTAAAGTCAGCTTCCATCCCTGAAAATAAGTAGTTTCTTCTTCAAAATTCTGATACAGCCTTTTAAAATTATTATTATTATTTGACGTTGAGCCATTCCCAAGACTAATTTTAGAAGTACAATTTGGTTGAATTTTTAAAAAACTGAAGTTTACTGCTAATTCCGGAGGTCAGTTGTGAATGTTGAATAGATTTCATTGATAATTAACTTTATGAAATGTAGATAGATTTTTGGCATTGTCAGGTATGTCCATAACAGAGCCTGGCAGTGTTTTACTCTGCAGTTTTATTACAACCAACTGTATTTTGTCCTTTTTATTTCTGCTTGCCACATGACCTTCTACTGTATTTACCCAAAGTGTGATTTCCACCCTCCAGAATATAAAATGGGTGTTTAGTCAGTAATAAACTCCAGTAGTAGATTTTAAAAGCCACACACCAGTGTTGGAATTGAAAAAAGGGGTGTGTGCATATCTTGTGCCAGCACTAACATACTTGGTCTCCCCACCCCCTTCTTGCTTTCCCCTCTCAAATTCGTTAGCTTTGCAGCCCTCCACTGCATCAGTGAGCTGCAGCAACCCCACTGTGGATGACCAGATTAAAAAGTACCGCCCTAAATATACCTGAACTTAGAAAGGGACATAATTGCCCTCTCTTTCATCTCAGGGCTGAAGTGCCTTTGCAATCAAAGACATTTCCACTGCTTGCTAAAGACTATTCAGATGGGAAGAATGGTTTGGGATATTTGGGCTAGTTAGCTCTCACTTCCCTTTTCTCCTGTATTGAAAGAACAGCCTTCTTTGTAAGATCACCTCATTTTTTACACCGATTTTTTTAGTTCAGGTCAGTCTTGGAATCCTGTGCTTTTGTTGGCCTGTCACCAGCTGGATCACGTTTATGGTCTGTTTTTTTCCCCTTAACTGCTCGCATAGCCCCTTTTCTCTTTTGTGGTGCAAGCCAGAATTCCTGGAAGCAGGTTTTTACTGCCTGAGGGATCTCAAAGGCCACCTTCTCTGTGGATGTTTCCCCCTTCAACTGGCTAAATGCCACACCACGATTTATAATTTATTCAGTGGATCCCAATAATGATTCTCTGTGTATGTTTCTCATCTAGACTGAGGAAGGGCAAAAAGTCATTTTGCCTAAATCTGCTTGGGAGCTGTCAGGGAGAGGCATCCTCTCAGAGATACCAGGAGTAGTGACTGCTGGTTGCAACACAAGAGTTTGAAGAGATTTACTCTGCAAAAGATAATACAGTATCAAAAGAGGAGTTCTGCATACAGGTGACTCACACTTCCAGTGGCTGACTGAAGAATGAGGAAGAAAACTATATTATTTTATTTAAGTGTAAAACTGGGTAAATTGGCTATAGCTGGAGGCATGTGTTTGCACACTCCTGTGTTTAGGCAAGCAGTTTAAAAATTTGGATGAAATGAAAATGTTTTCAGACTATCATTCCATGAACATTTGTTGCTACATTTGTGTGAGATTATTTTTTTTTCCTTATCTCTGGGTATGGTTATGAACTACAATAATCACAGGCTTTCTAAAGCAAAGTCATGGAGATGCTCTTGCAAATAGTGAAGGTGTGAATTTAAAGCATTTAAAGTGTAGTTCTCTTTCACTAGCTCTTTATCTGTATATTTTCTATTTTAAAAGTTTCTTTTTTTTCAATTTTAAATTAATCCACTTCCAGTTGATGAAGGAAAAAAGCCTCCACAGCACAGCATAAAAGGTATTTCCGTGGGAAGCTCATGCAAATTCCTTTATCCCAGCAGCTATTTTGTCCTGCCCTCCTTGGACAAAGAAAGGGGTGAGCATTTGACACCTCCTGGCCACCTCTCAGTTGCTTTCCTTGGTTAGAGATTCCTCTAGATCAGTATTAGTAGTTTATGTACCTTTGAATTTAGCAGGAGTGGCTGAAGTCATGGCACGGCTCTGGCAGGGCAAACAGCCCAGTACTGATCTTGGGGGACCCATAAGATTCTGCTTCTGCTGGACTTAAAATTAAAAGAGCCGTTTTTTTTCATCTTTCCTACTGTTGGCTCAATGTGATTTTTCCTGCTCCAAAGACGAGGTGAAACAGGGGGAACTTTGACTAAAAGATTTCAGGTTTTACTTAAAAGCACTCTCACTTTCCTGCTCGTGATTGCATTAATGATGTTTGACAGCAAACTGAAAGACAAGACACAGAGCCTCCAAACCTGTACACAGAAAATGTATCATTGCAGATGCACCCGCTGAGTTCTTGTCCCAACAGTTTTACTACAAATTTGTGACAGTGGTGGGGCCTGCTTTGTGATTACAGCAAAGGGATGGCACACTGTCATGTTGTCGTGCTATGGGTGTGTCAAATTGCAGATGAAAGCACTCAAAATTGAAATATTTTCCACTTTCCCCTTTAAAATAACTCCACCCCCCCCCCCTTTAAAATAGGCTGTGTGCTCTCTCCCTCGTAGCCATGCTTCTGGTGAGCTCCCAAGTGCAGGTGCTGAACTGAAGCCTCAACACCAGGTGAAAACAGAAGTGAAAATGTGCTTATGCTCTTTTCTCCTCCCTGTAAACCCCTGAGCAGACAAGCCAGGCTGGGCTCAAGGCTGAACTTGGCTGAGTTAGGGGAACTCAAACCTTCCTGAGATATGAAAAATCTCAGGTTGGTTTTTCTTTTTTTTTTTTCATTTTTTTTGGAAACAGTAAGGCAGCATCTCCAGCTGAAGAGTCCTCCAGGCTAGATCCTGTCTACTTTACACTCAAAAAGAAGCTATTTTATACTTAAAAGAACCTCAGACAAGTGAGGGAAAAAAAAAATCTCGATAGAAACTGTCATCCATAATAGCAATGAGAGGCAGGCCTGAGGAGCCTCATTTAAATTAAGCACCAGCCTCTGTGTGAGCGAGATTCAAGTATTTCCAGAGATATCTTGATTTTGACAAGCCTCTCAAAGACATGCCTACGTACATCTATATGAAGATGTCCCAGGAGAGCCTCCCAGTCTGGGTTCAGGTTTTACCACTGCTGATCCCAACCCCTGTGGTTGCTGCTCAGAGCTGGAACAGGAGCGTTACTGACGGTCACAGGCCGGGTGACTTCACACAAAAGGTCCTGTGTCCTTTCTTGGCTGATGGCCACTTGCTGTCTGCTGTTAGCAAGGCTCAGCTGGAGTCTGTCTCAAGCACTGCATGAAGAATTTCTCACTGGAGTTTGGCTTCTTGGTCTTCTGAGTTTCTGGTGCTGAGACCTTTTCCATGAAAGCCTAAGGATGGTGAACGTGCTGCAAGTGAGGTGTTGATTAACATCTCGCCTCATGACATCCCCCTTTTTATCACAAGCACTTTGCTTGAACTCCCTTGACTTGCCTGAACTATCTGCAATCCCCCAAAAGGCTGAACTTCCCTGGGTGTTGAAACAGTTTCCAGCTATAGCTAAGTTCATTGGGGTATTGTTCTATTTAATTGAGGTTTGTAATACACTTTGAGATCCTTGTGTGAAGTGTGAAGTATAATCACAAGCACCCAATAGAATTGTTTATAATTCATAATGTGGTAGCAACCAGGCCAATGGGGGAAAGTTGAAAGGAAATTCAAAATGTATCCTTTGCCCTTTGAAGTTTGACTGCAACTTGGCACATGCATCAAAGAGGTGACTAGTTTCCTTTAGGGTCTAAGTCTCTGCCGAAAAAGATCAAATCAAAAGCAATCTGAGGTTCCCAATTAGATTTATACTAAAAATCAATAATGAAGACCCTAGAAAGGCGTACTGATGACTCTTGAAACGCTTACAGAGTGAGTGCAGCTCATTTTAAGGGCAAGCTGTGATAATCCTTGCTTTGATTAGTAGCTTGTATCAGGAGTTGTCCCATTTTATTCAGTGCAGCTACTTATGGAATAAAGCCCAGCCTCAGCCTTATGATTCCAGAGGGTGGGATATCTGCCCTCTGTCAGGCCAACCAGCCAGCATTTCTTCTGTAGGTTGGCTGTGCTGCAGAAATAGGGTTTCTACAGTAACTATGTGATTCTAAGGGCTGCAAAGGTTTCCTACGTTCTTTTTTTTGCTGATTTATTTTTGCCCTCGGGGTGAAATAATTTGTTGGTGTAAATACAATAACTGAGGAACCTTAGTGGCCTCCTGAGAGGGTGGTATCTCTTAGGTGCACCTGATAGCATGAGGAATTCACCACAGTGGTACTTAGGCAAGATACAAGTGCAGCACGTGTTTGATTTACATCTCATGTTAAAGCGTTATTCTTCTACACTGCAGCTCAATCACTGTGTCTAATCACAGGGTTTAGTAGTTTCAACAGCACACTAAGGGCCCAATGCAATTAAAAAATATCCTGCATTTCCCTTTTTTCATTGTTCTCCCTGTCTTGTGCAGGCTTCTGCAGAGAAGCTGTGATTTTATTTTTTTTTAATAAGATGGGCCCTAGGATTCCTTCTATTCCAAAGCATCCTCTCCCTTTCTGTTTGATGTGTTTTGTCATATCCTTAGTACATAAAGGGGGTTCTGTTGCTGTCAAATTAGCATTTACAAAAGTCTTTTGCTTCTTCCTTAGTTTGGAAATCTTTGAACGCAGGGGAAGGTTGAAGGGTCAGGACTTTGTGAGGAAGTTCAGCTTGGAACTTGTCATGTTGCCATCAAGCATTCCCAGTGCACCTCATTCTGGAACTTCCACCAAGCCATGCAGGACCCACCTGTGTCTTCTCATCCCAAGACACCATCTCCTGCAGCAGGGTGTAAGTGTGGTTGTTTTAGGAATTTTCTGGATTTTCCTTTCTGTGCTCAGGCTGAAAATAACACCTGTGGAGCTCAGTGAAGGTGTTCCTACTGACTGCCCCCGAAACCAGGCACAAACCCCCATCAATAAGTCAATGAGAGAATTCCCAAAACTGTATTACAGTGACAAAAAATGGGCCAGAAAAACTCCTCTAAAGTCAAAGGATATATGTGATATGTACCAATGGCATTCCCTGCTGCTCCCTGGCACAGATCCATCAGAGGTGTACAGCAAATAAAATTCCTGCATTTAAGCACAATCAGCTTTCTGAGAACAAAAAAAACAAAACCCAAATTATTAAGGCTTAATAGATAAAAAATCAACATTAAAAAAAAATGTATATAGACAGCTTAGCTGTGGTCACCTGGCAAAGCTGAGCAGGGCTGGTAGTTGTGATTTTCCAGTAGGTCTTTAGGAATAAGTTTTGCTTTATTTTGGCATCCATACCCATACCTTACATCAAAAATGCACTTTGGTCCTCTCCACTGCCACACTGGCCTCTTAGCCTAGCGCTAGGATTCACAGAAAAGCGGAAAAATTATTCCAGGAATTAAAACTAAATATCCCCCTTGTGGAGCTCTACCTATCTGTTCCACATTTTTTTTAGCTATAACCAAACCTACAAGAGAAAAAAAAAAATTAGAATTTTTCAATGCCTGGAACATGCTTGGATTTTCTGACTACTTCTGCATGGAAATGTTTAACTACTGAAAAAGAAATAACAGATTGAGCAAATTAAAGATGCAAACAACTTGTCAGGGCTGGTAAATCTAAACATTGGCCCATTGCTCTCTCAATTATTGCATTAACTATAGGTTTTTTCTTGAAGAACATGCATCCTTTGTGCTTTGAGGGTTTTTTGAACATGGTATCTGTTGTTTAATAAGAAAGAATTTGGAGAAGCCATAATGATTTGCAGATTAAGCCAAAATAAGAAAAAATGGTCACAGCCCATTGAATGATGTCATTTTGAATACACTGAGAGTGTTCTCACAGTTTTTACCTAGAGCTTTGCAGGCCAAATTCAAATCAGGCTTAGAAGTGACTCAAATAGTAGATTAATCTCAACTCAGGAAGACCAGAAACTAAATTTTTCATCTGGTGTTTTGTCTACACAACCATTAAAACCCAAAAGAAAAACAAACAAACAAAAAACCCCGAACCAAACTCATTACCTCCTTGTGTGCAGCACATTCTCATAGCTACTCAGAATTAGCCAACCCTTGGAAAAGGAGAACATGGCTTTGCTTGTGGGTACAAATTTCTCATTGCCTTCCCAATTCACTGCCTTTTCTGTGCCTGGGGATATTTCAATAAACAGATTCACCAGTGCTTTCCTTGTGAGCTCATGTGTGCTTTTTGGTTTCCATGGTTGATTTGAAAGGACCCTGAATTTGACTCTCAGAAGAGCTGGGCTGTGCTGCTCTTCTGTTGCATTCTCTTCTTGAGAGAGAATTTTCTTTGTTAGGACACTTGTTTTATCCAATGTCAAGTCCTGGTTATAAGAACGTGTTAATTTATTAGATCTTTTACCTCGGATAATGCCAAGGGCTACTTTTTTTGTGCATTAAAAATCAAAATGGCAGGTTATCAGTCTCCTGAAACCATGTACAATGTGAGCTGCCACCCCATGAGTACAGAGATATACATTTACCTGCATGCAGCAAGATGTGCATAAAAACACTGCAACTGATGACCTGTCACTATATCCCTGATAAAACCTGTGAACAGAGGACAATGACTGGCTGTTTTTAAGAATGACAGCATGAATATTGTTTGTTTGCATTTCAGAAAAGTACAGTTTATATTTAAGCCAAGAAGAAATGAACAAAATAACAACAAAATATGATTTCAAGAAAATTGGAAGGTTTGCACGCCATAACTTCCTTCAGAAGACACAAAAGCTGGAAGGTACAAAGCTTATAAAAACCTAAAGGACAATTTTTTTTAAAATGTTTCTGCTGTGCTAACAGGATATTTCATGGCCTGTTTCTATAGTCACTTTATGCGAGGACTTTCCTTCCTCTTATTTAATCCATGATACTAATTGCTTAATATTCATTGGTAAATCCTTCAGATGGAGGATTTAACTGCTTAGGATCATGCTCTGTGTGTCCAGGTTATACGGTAAATTGGCCAAATTTGCTACAATTTGGGAAAACATGGGACATGATGGTTTAAGAGCTTTTGTTGAACTAAATAAAAATCAAGCTAGAAACAAAGAGTGGGATGTATCTTAGGATGGCCCTGACTTGTCAGCAAACTGTGCCTCTGCCCCACACCCAGCACTGGAAGGAGAGCCCAGAGGAGGCTGTTATTGGTCACTAAAAACCAGTAGCCTGGACTGGCCAGGGCATATTTGCTCCCCAAATTGAGATAAAGAGGTAAAAAAAGGGCAAAAGAGGCGAAAGAGTCCCAGGAAAACAGCTACGTACAAGCTGTACCCCTCTGCTCCATCACTCTGGAGCAGAAAAGATCAGGAGAGACACAGAAATCTGGCTCTTGTGGCTCAGAAAGGAAGGTGCTGGTAAAAGCATCCCCATCAAGTCGTGTAGTAGGAGCAGTGCCAGATTCCAAATCTGCTCATTCAGCAAGCCTGCTACATTTTTAGGCTGTTTCTGACTGTACCTAATTAGTTTAGATATGGTTAGTAGCAGCATTTTATAGAGAAATTACATTACTGAACTGTTTTTAGATGTGGAATGAACATATTGCTACCAAGGTATGGAGAGAGCATCATTAGGAATTATCAAGTATTCACTACCAGTAGGAAGAGTGAGGTAAAACCATTAAGTTTTGCATCAAAGTGCCTCATTATCTTACATAAGATTTCCTTTATACACAACCTCAATGCTGTAAAATTCCTTCCCAGTATTCTGGGGTGGATAAAGCAATGATATCTAAGTCCCTATTCAGTTGTTTCAAGGATTATTGTTGGGTTTTTTTTAATTTATTCTATTCAGAAAAAAATAGCGAAGGGCTCAATCCATGCCTGAGCACCTTTGTGTAAGGTAATATTCTGATTTAAATTTCCTCATAGCTTTCTTGGTCCGTTCCACCTAGTAAGTATAGAGAGATACATCAAAAGGAACCATAAAAAGCCCAAATAAACCCCTTTTCTTTTGGTGGAAGGCACAGTTCCTTCTCTTTCTCAAAAGCCTAAGAGAATAAACAGCTTGTGGAGACTCCAATGACATGTGAAACTGGCACCCAATTACAGTAATAAAGACCACGATAGTGTAGGGAGAAGCTGAGATGGAGATCTACTTTTCTTAAGAAAAAGGTAGCAGATCAGAGCCAAAGCCTGCCAGAGGACTGGAGCATGCTGATTTTTGGGAAAAATCCCTTACTCATCCCTCCAGTGTCGAAGTTTTGCACTACTGGAATTAATTTTGCAGTTAACTTGTGTTTAGATCAACAGTCAGGTTAAAACAATGGGTCACAAGGAAAATTAAGCCCCTGTTCCTGCAGTGGAACTGTAGAAAGGTTCAAAAACTGGTTACACAGGAAAAAGAGTACAGCAGGGGTTTGTTTTTTTCTTAGATACTGTACCACTCCCACCATTGGCTTCTGCATTAAGCCACTTTTAAGCAAAAACTTCACTCTGAAAAATGAACACTGAGGAGAATTAAAAATGACTGAAAAGAGAGTTGAAACAAGGCATGTGAAAACACTGAGCAGAAGTTACACTGACTTGAGAATCAGTTTCAAATAATAAAAAGTTAGGGCTTTGACAGTGATTAAGTAAATATACCATCTGCACTTCCCAAGAATATCAAAATGTTAGAGGTTAAAACAATCTTGTGTAAACAGAATCTTGCAGTAATTTGTAAACAACTATTCAGCAGCCAGTCACACACTAAGGCAGGATTACAGTCCAGCATCTTTTCATTCCACGTTGCAGTTCTGCCCAGTTGTGTTCATGAAGCTGTCAGTGAATGCCAGTCATTCTCATCCAACTTTGCTGGCTCAATCCTGGACCACAACCCACATGATTCTTTAGTGAAATGCTGAGAGTACAGGCCCAGATGCTGCATTGCTGGACACCAATGAAGAGAACTTTGAAATCCTATTATAAGGTTGTATGGACTCTTAAATATTGCAAATTTCAGACAAGGAAGTTTAATTTAGCAAATAATAGCCAGAAAATTATAGCTGTCTGATCTAAGCTTCCTGATTGAAAATATTCTGAAAAATGGTGCATAAACTCGTCCTGGCTTCTCTCTGAGACTTTAGTTCTGACTGTTGCTCACCCATTCTCCACGTGTGGTTACACTTCCTGAGATCTGAGGTCTTGGTGGAGTCCTGAATAGAAAACAAAAACCAGGGAAAAACCTTAATCCCTATTACAGAGTTTAAATGAATATCTTTCACAAACACAAGGGAATTGAAGCTTGTCTTCTGATAGGGCTCCCTACAGCTGTAGGATCCTGTGACCCTCCAAGTGGAGTGGTCCCTTCAAAATGTGGAAAAACTCAGGTAATCCTCATTTGAGAGTCTCTGTTTCTAGTTTCTCTCTTTACTCCTCTGTGTGCAGCACGATTGTCTGCCAGGCAAGGGATCTGTGTCCTCTGCAAATATTCAGATGCCTTCTGTCTCTTCCTCTAGGACACTTGATGATTACCATTTGTAGTTAAAGCAAAGCCAGCAGCTTTCAAATCAAGCTTTCTAACATAAGCTAGGCAAAGAAATCCACCCAAAAAACCCCAGCAAACCCACAACCAGAAAACTAACTCTTCAGGGATCTAGATCAAGAAGAAATTTCTGATTCCAAAATCCTACCAGTCAGGTATTAATCTGCTGTTTGGTGAGATATCAAGCGATTTGTGGACCCCTTTATCTCGTAGGTAACTTCAGTTACTGAAACAGGAAAATTAGCTTTCTACTAAGTTCTTGCACTAGCACTGCTATTTATGGCTGTACTATCTGCAAGGGGTCATTAGCAATTTCTGATGCTGAGATGGAAAGAGGGAAAGGGGGCAGATTAATCTGAGTTTGCCAGAAAACTCAGGAAAACTGGCATAGTACACAAGGACACGCTGTGTCAGTTTTAGGGTTTAAATCCGTATCTTAAACCAGAAGGAACCCTCAAAAATTAATGCAATATTTTCTTACATGTCAGGGCACTGGGAACATTTGTAATGATTTATAATATTTCTAAAATGTACTAGGTGAAATATTTGAAAGGTGCACCTGTGTTTTGGCATCAGGTGAACCAGATGACCCCTGTTCAAGCTGAGTTCTCACTTAGGAAGACTCAGGCAAGAGCCAGTTGGGAGAGAGGGCAAAACCCCTGTACATGCAGGTTTTCACATATACATCCCAGGGAGACAGTATTAGCATGGAAAAAAGTAAGAGATAATATTCTATATTATTTCTAATATTCTGGGAAACATTAGAGTGAAGCTGGATTATCAAGTTATTTTGTAAAGAAATTTTAGCAAGATAAACTAATGGTTTTACTTCTTGCTCACTCAAAGCACTGGAATAAGTTTTTAAATCGTGTAAGTCTTTTGTAGGTTCTTCCCAAGCACAGAATTGACCTTAACTGAAGGGAAGTTACTTAATATTTTAGAATCCTATGATAAAACTTTGCCTTCAAAAATATCCTATAATTATCTTCTCTGGGTGTTTGCGCAGTAGGATTTGGTCAAATGCAGGAAACTGTAGATAAAGACAGTAACTGATTTATAATTTCAAACTAATAAATTAATTGAATATGGCTTTTCTTGTATCTATTCATTAGAAAACTCAAAACACTTTTAAATTCTGACAGTGGTCCTGTGTTGTGGATTAAATCTACATAGTGAGGGAATTAATTTTGCATAATCCATTTATCAAAAAAGAAAAAGACAACAATTAACATTGTCAAAATAATGCCTCCTAAGACGATTCCAGAAGGAACTCATTTGAGGAAATTCTTTTTAAAATTTTATGCATTTTATTAATGACATACTCTTAACTGCAGTAAAAGGGTTTGCAAGGCATACTATTGAATTTCCTCAATTGTTATTTTCCAATTGTATCAATTCTAATGCGTTGGCCTTCATTATTCAAAAAAATAATCCTATTTCTCAGGGTATCTTTTTCCCCTACTTGCAGTGCTGTATGTGTATTTTTAAGGACATTTTTATATGAACCAAGCCATTGAAATCTGAGCAATGCCAGCTGTGTGTGGGTACCACACCATCCTCTGTGTTGTGAGTGGTTTGGCTGCTTTAAGAAACCACCAAAGGCATTGGCAAAAGAAAGAGTTTAATATGAATCTATGAAAATGCAGCTTTACACAGTTAGATGGCAAGGGTCACTCCATCACTTATTGCACAGATTAAAGCACACACAGGGAGATCAAATTAGAAGCAATTTGGAATGAGTTACACAGAAGCTGGTAATGCAAAGGGTATGGATGCAAAGATAAGGGTGCAAAAGGGTTTAGCAGCCCTTGATCATTAATACTTTAACATCTACAAAGCAATTCTATAGGGTTTACTATGATTATAACAATGCCTTAACTAGATATTTGAGATAGCAACATTCATAATCAGTTCACACACACACACAGGTAAAATGATGTGTGCACCTATTTCTGTGTGTGCAAAGGTACCTATCAAAAGTTCAGTGAATACGTCAATTCCCTTTGACTATTCCTAATATATAAATATATATATAGGGAAGTCTTTGGAATGGGGAAGAGTAGAGGAATGTGATCTTGTTTTCCTTCTTATTTCTAATGAATATATGAACCCTTGCAATGAATCTGAAAGATTCTCAGTGCAGAACAATTTAAGACGTTGGTTTGGGTTTTTTTCTGAGGAAAAGTTTCTCTGCATTTGGGATTTTCAGGAAATACTTTGAAGATTTTAAGTAAAACACTGTTATTTAAGGATGTTCTCCCACACTAAATGCAAAATTTCCTAGTTCCATTAATAGAAAACGGTGGATTTAAGAATATCCACGCATATACATCAACCAGTGACTAGAAAGAGCTGGTCCTGGTCTACTTGTTTGAACGCAGACACGGGCTCATTACTCCCACTCTGGCAGGTCTGGTGTCTGCAGTGATGGAGGGGGTTCAGTGTAGCCCCACTTAAGATCTAATTAGCCTATTTTCTATTTCATTTTATCCTTGTAACTGGTGTGGAGCCTCAAACTGCTCTGTTCTTTAATGGCAACTTCTTTCCTCCTCCCCAGTCAGGTGCAACATGTCCCATTTAGTTTCTGCTATTATTTCCTCCAGTTTATGTAGAGAGTTAATAATTCATATTAATTACAGAATTAATTGCTGTTTGGAATACCTAAGATTAACACAAATACGACATGAATTATTTTTTACAATAGTGGATCTAACCAAGCAGAAAAAAAACTACTTAAGATCATTGGGTAGTTTTGCTTGGGTAGGTCTCTTGTTTGTTTTTGTTTTCCCAAAATCTTGTATACTTCCTGTTTGATAGCTGGGTTTAGTTTTATATCAAATACAGTAAGATTCCCATCCCTGTACTGTTTTCTGGCATGGATGGCCCTGTGCAGGGCTAAGAGTTGGACTCTATGTTCCTTGTGGGTCCCTTCCAACTCAGCGCGTTCTCTGATACCACATTTCTCAAAGGGATGTGGGAGTTTTTTTCCCTTGATGTGCCATTTCCAAGCTGCCCCCCCTTCAGGAGAGGCAATGCAGGGAGAGGATGAATGTCTCTGAGTTTCCCAACACATCCTGCCAGAGGATTTTTCATTAGTTCGACTGGCAGGAGTATCAGATCCAACAACTCCAAAGGGACTGAAGAACAATCTTTTTGCTGTACAAACAAATCAAATCACGCTGGGTTTTTTTAGTGAGTTCTTAAAGGCAGGGATGGCACTTACCAACTGTTTATACAACCTCAAAGAAAAAAAACCCAAACCCAAAACCAAAACCCCGAAAGAAACCAACAAACTTAATTTATTTTGAAATAACCAAGGCGATTTTTCATATTAAAGTTGCAAACTGCTGGGTGGGCAAGCTTGTAACAGAAGAGGAGTTGGGGTTTTTTGGGCAGCTGCTCTCCCCATCCAAGGGTCAGCTAGGAGGGGCTGGCAGGGAACCACTGTGAGGGGGATAATGTGAGTCGAATGGAGCATTATCCCTGGGAATGGCCTCCTGCTGCTGTGGGTAAGCACTGCAAGGTGGTTATGGAAACGACATCAGTGTAAAGCTCAGGAATCTCATTGCCAAGCGGAGTCAGCAATCCCATGTCTGCTCCAGCAGGATTGCCTCTCTCAGTCTCTCCCCGTCTGGGTGGGAGGTGAGGAGCACCAAATCTCAGAGGGGTTTTGGTAGCACAGGCACCCTCCAGTGCTCCCTGCAAGGTGGCATCTGCTGGCACCAAAATGCAGTGACAGGTGACAGCCTCTTCCCTACCCCGGGCTGGCCCTCAGGCCACAGTGAGCCATCATTTACTGTTCCCTCCTGATGTGCTTCTTCTGGGATCAGCAGAGAGAGCCCTTAAGGAAAGTCTCTTCCCTTTCTCCTGAGGGTTCTGGGGTGGGAGGACTTGGCCCCAAGCACTGGAGATGAGGCACACTCCTGGCTGTGCCCTGGGTGGCCATCGAGCATGTGGCTGGGCTAATTGCAACTAATCACAGAATTGTTTGGGTTGGAAACAACCTCTGGAGATCATCCAGTCTAACTCCCCTGCCAAGGCAGGGTCATGGGTTGGAAACAACCTCTGGAGATCATCCAGTCCAACCCCCCTGCCAAGGCAGGGTCACCTGGAGCAGGTGACACAGGAGTAGGTCCAGGTGGGTTTGGGACCTCTCCAGAGAGGGAAACTCTCCATGGACAGCTATTCCAGTGCTCTGCCACCCTCCGTGCTGTCAGTCGTCCCTCAGGATTTGCTTGGCCAGCAAAGCCTGGAAAACAAGAGACAACAACCTGCTCCTTTCCCCTCCACCCACCCTCAGCACTTCCAAACCAGCAGCCCCTGTGACTGCCTGTGACTCTTCTGAGCTGGGGACAAAAGGCAAAAGGAAAACAGGTCCTTCAGCAGTGCTTTAACAGCGTTGTAAGTTTAATTTCCTTCCCCCTAGAGCAGAGGCTGAATCCTCTAACAAATCTGTGGCTGCACAGGAAGCTCATGTCCCTGCCAGGTCACAGCCATGGTTTGCTCATTCCTGTGTCCCTCAGCAGAGCAGCCACTCACCCTTGGCCACACAATGCTTCTCACAGGGCCTGGAGACCTGGTGCCTCCAGCTCACCACTGCTAAATTACACACTTTGTTCAAAAAACCCTTTTACAGCAAGAAAATGCCACCAGGAAATGCTCAGTGGTGGAGGACACTCAGCACTGGCACAGGGAGGAGCCCCCTAGAGCCACAGCCTGTCCAGAGGGACCAGGTCACCACCAGCTCTGGCCACTATGACCCTGCACTGCAATCAACTTGCACCAGCCAAGCACCATGGGCCTTTCAGGTGATTAAAATACAGTATAAATGTCACACAGAAAGTGATTTTCACAGAGAAACAGACCATAAAAGAAAAGCCAGTGTCTGTCCCTAGATTTTCTTCCTTCCCTCGTCTTTCCTCTCAGGTTCTCTCGCTTTGAAGCCCCTGCAAACAGGGCTCTCCCCAGGAACACGTGTGGATCCAAACCCCCTGTCCCAACACAGTCCTGCTTGCCAGTGCTTTGGGAGAGGGGGCAGCTCTGGGAGAGCCCTTTTGGAGCAGGGAAGAAAGGCATGGCATGAAAGGTCTTTGCTAGAAGCATAAGGAAGCACAAGGGAAAGAAGGGAATCAGTCAGAGGAGGAAAGGAAGAAGAGTTCTGCAGACTCTGTTCCAACCACTCCTATCCCAGGGCTTGGCACAGAGCCTGTAAGAGCAGAAATAGAGTCTCTGTGTGCTCAAAGGATGGAGAAGAGGAGGGAAGGGCAGAGAGGGCTGAGGCAAGGCAAAGGGACCGGAGAGAAAGGAGAGAAGGGATTCATATGGGCCATCTCCCACACTGGCAACTGGCACAGAGCCTGCAAGGCTGGAAATAGTGTGCTTCAGGGAAAAAAAAATAAATCAAACTTCTTCAGAACGCAGTCATTTGTTTGATTAAGACATTGCAGTGAGAAGTGCCTGTATCTCTGTGCAATTACTGTTTTTATGGGAATGATATGCAGCAGGTCGTGAGCAGTAAGGGATGCTCCAAACACGGGAAAAAGAAAATCAGATTAAAAAAAAGAAAAAAGATCCATTTTCTAAAAAATAATATTCTTCTGTTTTTGAATTTTTCTATGCTAAAGGCTGTCATGCAGTGGAAAGAGCATTATTATGCTGTGAAAGGAGTCATAAAGAGAATTTTGTATTATATCAATACTTAAAATATGCAAATATGATATCTTCACAACGCCCCAAAATTATGCTTGGCATGAATTCTTAGCAACAATACAAATATCATCATCTTCAAATAAGCAGGTATAACATGCTGCTCAAATAGCTGTAAAAACAACCTCATCACAGCTCTGGGAGCATCCAGATTTCATCTTTGATGTGGGTAGATTTTAAGCAGGAAAGGGAAGAAAGTTGTCTTAAACATCAGGGTGTATTGGGATGAGCCTTAATGGAGCAACTACATATTTAACAAGGAAAGGAGACCTGCTGACGTGCATCTACAGAGCTCTTGGCGTTGTAAAAACCTGGGTTTTGTGCTGAATTGAAACAAAGTTATCCCCAGGCTGCTGTCCAGTGTTAACCAGAGCCTTAGGTTAGCTGGTGTCTGTCTTTGTAAGTACATTTAAATTGGCTGTGATTTAAAAAAAAAAAGGAGAGGGGGGAAAATAGTAAAACAAGTGTAACACAGGTGTTTCATTGTGGCGTAGATACCCTTTCACACCTTCTTTCAGTGTTAGGAATTTTACAGGGCTTAATTCTGACCTCTGGCTTTGGTGGATTTAAGCCAGCATTTGAGGTCAGGATCAGACCTCAGCGCTCTATTTTCTTCTTTTTTTTTTCTTTTTTTTTTTCCTCCAGGTTTTCAAGAAAGTAGCAGGAGTGGTGTCGGGAAGGTTTTGCCTGAGGAACAATGCATCCTTCTCCATGCACTCTGCAGAATTCCCATCTTGTACATTAGAATAGATGTTGAAACAGTTCTAATTAACATTTTTAATTTGCATTTTAATTGCCTGCCAGGATGTGAAATTTCATGCCAAGGTAAAGGAGCATTTTCCTTGGTGCTGGTGGTTTGCACAGTCCCAGTGAGGTTGTGGGGGGCTGAAGAACCCTGGCCACTGGTCATTTTGCAACATTCCCCATAACTAAGACATAGCCTGATCCAAAGCTCCATAAACTGGGCTGAAAGGATTCACATGGCTGTTTGTTTGATCACTTATTTTTAGTGAATGGGACTCCTGTAATTAATTTTTGTCTGAAGATACACATCAGATCTTGATTTTAAAAGTGCCACTTGCAAAGAATCAGCACAATCGTTCCAAGGTTGTTTTGGTGGCTGTTATTCTCTCTGTAGAGAAAACACCATATTCATTCATATGAATACATATATTTTTAAGATGATGCTGTTTCAGATATGAATTTGCCTCTGTGCAGCTTCCAGCTGGTTCACTCTGCAGTTACATAAAGATCACAGTGAAATCAAACTGAACCTCTCTTTTTTTTTTTCCAGCAAGACAGAGTGAACTTCCCAGATTTTCACCTCTCGGGGCAAATTTTGCAGCCCTTTTCCCATTTCCACAGGTCCTCCTGGTGTCAATGCCAACTTCTCAAAACCATGCTCAAGTCAGGGATGTCTGAACTGGGATATTTTCAAACCTCAGCTGTAGGAATGCCAAAGGCAGAGGACGTCTAATCTCCTTCTGCCAGCTTTGCCCAGTCAACTGGATTTGCTCTTCTGGGCACACCAGGCACTTTAAGGCAGCCAGACACATATCCAAGTCCCCTTTCTTCAGAGCTCTGCTCCCTGAGGCAAAGTCACTCTGGTCCATGTCCTTGTGTTCAGGGATACAACTTTGTACATGACCACACTGAAATGCAGATCAGTTTACTGTACCTCGTTTTCTACCTGTGAGACATCCTATTCATTATTCCCTGCAGTTCAACACTTGGTTCATCTTTTAAGTTTCAGTCACACCATTTTTTGGAGGGAAGGCAGGTTTCCTGGTCAAGATCCAGGATGCAATTCGTGTCAGGACAGGAACCATGTCAGGACGGGCAGAACCCTGCAAAACAGCCTCTTAAAGATGATTCCTTACTTAATGACATTGCTTAGTGGGTTTTAATTCATTTATTGTATGCCATGTTGAAATTGTATCATTCCTGTTTCCTCCTCAAAATACTGGACAGTGGTGCCAAGTCATGTGCCTTACAGAAGTCTATTACCAAAGTCTATTACCTTAACACTATGTCATTTGTCATCCAAACTTGTAATCTCATAAAAAGATATCAAGTTAGTTTGAGAAGATCCATTTACCTTAAACCCACCTTGATTAGCATTTAATTTTATTAGCCCCTTTTCATTCTTTATTACTAAAGCCTTGCACAATCAATCCCATCACTGCTTTTTTTTCCCCCAGGGATCAAAGTCAGGCTAATGCTCTCTCCCTTTGGCCATCCTCTTCCCCTTTTTAAGATATTGGCACAATTTCAGCTTTCTCTGGATTTTCAGACTTCTCTCATGTCTGAAAATTCATTCATTATTAGCAGTTTAAAAGACTCCTTAGCTAACTTCCCAGATGCAAACTTCTAAACTGAGACATTTGGTAATTGACATTTAACACCCTCTTTCAGGACTGCAGGGCTTAAAAGTAGCAGTGGGTAATGTCCCGCTGCCACTACAGGCCATTTTGTCTCCAACAGCAAAGATATTTATTTTAAAATTCCACCATTCTCATAATACTGCTGATGAACATCCCCTTTCTACTTACTTTTCTGTTCTTATCATTACCATTTCAAGCCACTGATAGCCCCTGTGTTTGCTTTACTAGCTCCTTTTTAGCACAAATTTCTCCCTTCACACACTTTTTTTCCTCAGTCTGTTTTTATTTACCCTCACAATCAGGATGGGGGTATTTTTTGAAACTGGTTTGGGTCTTTCTTTATTCCGGGACTGTTCTTTGGCAAACTTGATTAAACAGTTTGCAAATACCGTCTATATTTTCTTGCTTAATTTTTTTTTTTTCTTCTTACTGATGTGTTAGTATTTGGCTTTGTGAAATTTACCTTTTGAAAGACAAAGAGTTTATCTGAGGGGGTTTATCTCCTTATTTTATGCTCACACAGTGGATGTGACCAAAGCCATGGCTGCTGACACCTCAAGCTGCTTCAGCGTCCTCATTCCATGAACGAGTTCTCCTTGTTGGCCAAGATGAGACATGGTGTGGATGTTCCTGCTGGAAGGAGCCTTTCTGTCAGAAAACTGCCATCTGGGGTCTGCAGAAATCCTGGCTGGCTGAAATCTCCACTTTATACCATTCAAAACAAGCTGCCTCATGAGGACAAGTGTGGGGTATGTGGAAAACACTATTAATGTGTGTTTAAGTAGTGGGACGACTCATAAAGATCAATTTAATTTCCTTTTGTGACAAAGGAGCCCACCCAACTCATGGTGTTTTATGATTCTATGATTCAATTGAATGTCATAAAGTGCATATCACCTGCAGGGACACCACAAGCTTTACTTCTTAGGTCTAGTGGATGAATATATATTCCAGCTGACTGACTTCCTAGTTGCCAGCATCCCCATTTTATAGTGGGAGACAGTTTTATTTCCCTTTTGCAGAGCTCATCTTTCCTAAAGAGATTATAAACAACTTAATCAACATTCCTGTCATGTGTCATCCTATTAGGTTTCATTAATATCAGCTAGTTCTAATGCATGGTTCTAAACAAGCAATTTCTATTCCTTGCATTTATTACCTGGGCTTTTAATCTTGATACATAGTCGATTTAGGAATTTCTGCACAGCATAGTCTGTCTCTGTTATATGTCACAAACAGAGAGAGTTTGAACAGTCTGAGGGGTTTGGTGATCCCTTCTCTTCAGACACTCCTGTTAATTGAAGCTTCTCCTTGCAGCCTCAGACAGCCCTGTGTTCTGCAGAAGTGCAGCTCTTTCACACCTAAAAGCCCAAATTCTTAACTTACACCTCCTAGCTAAACAGCATTTTCACTGCCAGGTCCTTGCATCTTCTGATTTCCTTCATTTTCCTCCAGGAGGATACCTCAGACATCCCTCTACTCCAGTTCCTTTTGGAGTATAAATTTTACCAAGTTGGATCATGAATCAGTGCAGCAACATCATCTGTTTCTGTGGTGTCCTTTGTGCTGTGGTTCCTCAGGTCAGTTCATCACTCTGGTGCCAGCCTGTCCCTTGTAGAATACTTTCTACTCCTCTGTGCAACAGGACTTGATCTGACTCCCTAGTTTTGCCTTTTCCTGCTTCTTCCAGGAACCCAGTGAGACGAATGCTCTCTGTGTTTTACTGTACACAAAATTTCTTAGACTTCTCTTGTGGAAATAGTAAAGCTTGTGCATCATATTTACTTATCAATCACTGACTGAACAACTCCTAAAGCAAGATCCTTCCCTAAAGAGTGAACTTTTCTGCTTGCTAAGCTCAAGTTCCTGGATTTGAAGTCTCATATCCCAGCTAAACCTTTTCCCTGGGAAGGTCCAGCACAGTGGGTGTCTCTCTTGGCTTCTTCAGCTCAGCTAGAAACAGGCACAGTGCAAAGATGAACATGGCTACTCTTGAAAACATCTTGAAAAGTTGCATAAGCCTTTGGATGAGGGAATATATGATGCTTTTGACTGATACTTATTTAGATGCTCACCAGCATAGATGCCCAGAGGGGTGAAGAGCTTTAAATCTTTGGAGATGCTCAACACAGGTATAAGCACCCCCCCTTTGCAGTCCCCTGTAGCCACGTACACAGGAAAGGAAAAGCCTCTGTGAAGCCACCAAGGAGTCAAGAGAAGTAACTGGCTATTACAACTGCAAGGAACTTTTAAAGAATGCAAACAGTGTTTATTTTTTATTAAAAAATAACCCACACCCCCACACACATACCACCTTCCTATTTAAACTCAACATGTGGGCTGGGAGCTCCTGGTGGTTTTTAGACCAACACCACAATTGCTGAACACAACTGCTGTTAATAATGCCAAATGCAGAGACTAGTGAGACAACACTGCTCTTTAAAGGATGCACTCCTTTTTCACTCAGACACAGAAAAGAAGCCAATAGGGAGCACGAAACGTCACCATCACTTCTGAGAGCCCCATTCAAGTCATTTGCTTTCATACATTTTGTTGCTTTCCATCTCCCAGCTTTGAGCTCCTTTTGTTGTTTCTAATAGATAACAACAGCTTCAAAGTTTGGAGGAACCGTTCCTCTCTTGTTGTCCTTTTTCCTTTTATTCCTTTAGCAAATGTTGATTTTTTTTTTTTTTAAAGTTAAAAGGAGCTGCTTTAACAAAGCACGTCCAGGATTCCAGGAAGAGCCAGGTGTCTTGCTCTCTGGCATCCTGAGCTCGTGGAGAGATGGAAGGACCCTTTCCTGACCAGTAAATGCAGTTGCACCCTTTTCCCCTCCATTTAGCCAGCCTTGTGGGCTTGGCAGAGGAAGTCCTACTCTCCTGAGTAAAATCTGTGCACTATTCCTTTATTTTAAGGGAGGGCATATGCTTGGTAGCAGCTGGATTAAAAGCAATTAAGAAATCCCCTACTTGTAACTCACAAACACTGCAAAATAAACTCAGAAATGCTGCCTTCTGAGTGCTTGGTGGTTACACCTGTCATAAACCAGTTCACACAGCGTTGACTCCAGCGCAGTGCTGACACAGAGCTACAGGCAGCTGATGAAGTGTCTTCATCATAGTTTGCTGAGTGCCTTGTCTATATTTTCATGATTTATTACTTCCCTGACTTCCTTAGGTGTTGGGAGGAACAATGAATCAATCCAAGGGTTTTCAGGGCAGGCACTGCTAATTGCACGAGCTCTGTTTACCGTTCAAGAGCTCCAGTTTTGACAAGTCTCTTGACCGCACAGTAATACGTGTGATTAATTGTTGTTGAGGGCATCTGCAGAAACAAACCTGGTAGGTAACACTTCAGAGCTATGATTGCTTTCTGAACAAGCAATAAGCATAATTATGTACACACTGTGTTACAACCAGAACAGGTGGGGAAAGAAAGTGCTCTCGAAGGTGTGGGGGTAAAGCACTTCTCCCCAGAGATGGGTGTCCAGAGGGCACAGGGTGAGATGACGGGGAGGTAGATTTGAAGAAGTTCCTTCTCTGGACTCCTTGGTGGCTTCAGGGGCTTTTCCTTTCCTGTGTGTGTGCCACTACAGAGGACTGCAAGCAAGGGCAGAAGTGCTGCATCACCTGGCGTGGGAATGAGGGGTGGAAATCCCGGTCAAAGCACCACTGGGTGCCAAATGTTTTCACCATTTCCCAAACTGATGGAACAGATGCCAGTGCTGGGGGACCCTGCTGGGCACTTTTCTCTGGAGGCTTGCTCTGCTCTGCCATGCTTCACCTTTCTGCCCTGCTCTGCCTTTGCTCTGTCTGGTGCTTGCATTTGTTCCCCCTGGAACAGGGCTCTTCCTGCCCCGTGGAGGCAACCTACCCCATATGCAGGTACTTCCTTACCCAGAGAGGCTCAGGGTGATGCCATGAGTTGTCCCCAGGCTCACCCCAAGCAGAAGGACCTTCCTCCTTGTTCTACACTGCTCTTGTCTTGCTGCAGGTCTTTGGAGCTGGTGCTGCTGGGGAAGGTGTTGGGATTTATCTGTAGGCTCAAAAGCAAGACCAGGATGGGTTAAGTCCCCCTGGGGAGACCGCAGAGGTATCCAAAGTGGGGATGTTCAGGGGGCCCCACCATGAGTCCCATGAAGTGTCAGGGACCAACAGGACTGACCATGGGAAGCAGAGGAGCTGGTGACAAAGGGAAGGTGATCAGTAGCTGACACACGTGAAGCAGCTCTGTGTTCATTTTAAAATACCAGGAAACAGATACAACCAGAATGACTCCACCATGCAACAGCCTTACAAAACAGGAGAGGAAACATAAACACAGGTTTAATTGCCCACTGCACTGAAACTGCTTTATCCTGCATAACCTCATTATTTCTAGACAATTTGGCCCAGGCCATATGGTGGGAGGTGAAGTGGGAAATTTCCCACTGCTGCAGCAGCCTGCCAAGTGGGGTTATTACACCCCACAGGTGAGAGTACCTCTGCACAAAGCCCTCCCCAGAACCTTGGAGGTGAGGTGCAGCCCCAACCCTGTCCCCCACAGGGCCCTCACAGCCAGGCTCTAAGAGCAGTGGGGAAGGGGCTGCACTGCTGGGAGGGTTCTTCAGTGTCACCTTCAACTCTCCCCAGCCTTTCCTGGGTACTGGGCAGCTCAGCTGGTTGGGCAGAACAATTTTCTTCCCCCAATTTTGAAGTTTAAAGCCACCATAAGCCGTTGTAGCGTGTTTATAGCATCCAGCATTTTCCCATCTGGCCCTCCTCAAGCTGCTCATCCCATTCAGAACACAGAAAGAATGACAAGGAAAATGTAGTGGGAGTACACGAAACGGCCAACCTGCCTGGGGCCCTGAATGGGAGCAAACAGCACGAGGGCACGTTGTGCACAGGCCCAGGGACATGTAGTGAGGTTAATTGCTCTGCCCAGTTTTAGTCCATCCTGCTCCAGAGAGGGAATTCACTTTCCTGGACATGGGGAAACAAAGCAGGCCGGTTTGTGGGAAAGAAAAGCTTGTTCTTTTAATCTGTCTGAAAGCTTTTGGTACGTCAAAGTCCTGGCAAGAAGAGATGTCACTGATATAATTGGTGTGGGCAATTGCAAAGGTTTTGATAAAGACCTCTGTGAAAGAGTTATTCATGGGAGGCAAAGAAGGGTCATGGGTTGGGCAGGAGCTAAGAAACCAAAACCCCCCCAGCAGGACGAGGGCTGAGGAAATGTCACACAGCTCTGTATCCCACACAGTGCCCTCCAACAGCAAAGCCTGTCCGGCGCTGATGAGGAATTGCCAGGGGCACCATCAAAGCCAGAGGAACAGGCCAGAGTGGGGGAAGATCATCCCCCCTCATGGACACAGTCTGGGTAAGGCTCCTTGGGAAGAAAGGGATGATGGTTGTGAACACCAGGTAAGTCCAGGCCAGCTGCCACCTCTCGAAGCGAAAACCCAGCTCAGGCCATGGGCAGCTCACCACAGTGCTCCACTGCAGGCTGCAAATATATATGATCCCAAAAACTCCTAAAGAAATGAAGATACTGGATAAAGATCAGGGGAGAAAGCAGCAGGGAACTGTCCAAATGCTCGGATAGGAAGGAAGAGGAGGTCCTCTTCTGGGATTGCTGCCTCTCACCAGCTCCCAAATGACACATCAAAAAGAGACGAGGGGAGAGTTTCTGAGATGGGAAAGTAAGAGAGTTAGAAATAGATTCTAGCTAGAATTGAAATGATTTTAATTTCTAGGTGAAGTGAGTAAAAAGTAACATAATGGCAGAATACAAAATAACAAACAGCACAAGAAGGTACATATAAGTACTCCTATTTTCACTTTTCACATAAAAAGAGAACAAAGGGACAGTCAATAAAGCTGAGCAGCAGCACATGTACGAGGAGAAGCAAAATGCTGTTGTTCTAATGCACTGTGCATAATCATCCAGGGAGCTCCCTGTTCCAGCACAGCACTAAAATCACAGATGCAGAGAGACTTGCAAGAAAGGGACAGGAATGTACCTGAAAGGAAAGACCATTTGCAGTTAAACTTGCTGTATGTGAGTTACATGAGCAGTAAGCAATAATATGGGTTTTAAGAGAGAAATTCTCATACAAACAGCAATAAATGGGAGGGGGGCAGAGATCCCCAATGGCAAATTACTCCAAAAATTTCTTTCCAAGGGATATCTTGTTCCTCCTTCCTCTGAAGCTTTTATGTTGACTATTGGCAGCAACTGGTGTTTGGAGAAGACAAACTACTTCTCATCTCCTGTATCTCCCTCCTGCAGCAAGACCAGAGCACCCTCCCATCTGCACTGTGTCCACGTGTCACTCTGAGGGGGGTCTTTTCACCCTTCCTCCCTGCAGCCACCTCCCCAGTGAAGGAGCTGGGCCAGTGTGCTCCTCCCACCAGCCCCATTCTCTGCAGTGACCTCACTGAAGGCTCTGCCTTCAGGGGCTACCAGAGAGCACCATGTGAAAGCCTAAAGCTGGTTCCCCAGGCTGGGGTGCAGCTGCCCTGGGTGGGGGCTGCCTGGGGACAGGCAGCTGCCTGGGTGGGTGCTGAGTCCCAGCCTGCTCCTTCCTTCTAGCCAAGGAACATTTCACATCCTCGGCCATATGTGACTGAGGGAGGTATAAATAATCCTGTCTTCTCTTTTTTTTTTTTTTCCCCATTGACGTGCAGTGATATCCCCCCTATTCATCGCTGAAAGGAACCAAAATTAATCTCAGGAACAATTCTGCCTGGTGATGGGAATGCACTCACTGCTGACACACATCAGCATCCTTTGGATGCTCCCTGATCCTTGAGAGTCCCTTCCAACCCGGCATGTTCTGTGATTCTGGACAGATCTCAGTGAAGGTCAGCAACAGGGAGGTGGGACAGGAAATTACTTAGGAGAGCACCCCAGAACTTAGATAGAGCTGACAACTGCAAAACCGAGTTTGTGGAAACCTCGCTCTTCGTGGCCTCCCTCACCTGAGGTAGATCAGAAGCCCAGGTCTTTCTGTGCCCACAAAGCTAAAATAAAACCAAACACTTTGCCCTGATCTCCCTCTCTGTGGGGTTTTGTCCTTACACTCAGACATGAGGTTTGTGTCCTTACACTCAGAGTATGAACCATCCTTCTTCCCCCAGCTGCCATCCATGCCCAAAGGATGGCATCCCATTTCCCAACCTCTGCAGCACTCCCTCATGTCTTCTTTTCCCTGCCTCCCAGGCACATCTGGCATGCTCTCCCACCAAAACACATCAGTTACAGGCAGCGACTGCTGCTTTCCCCTCCCTCCGTAACCCCAAATTCCACCTTTCTCCCCTCTGCAGGAGGTGTGGTAACAGGGAACTGGCACATAGAGCAGGGCACCTTCTGCCCATCATCCCCAGCCCCTCTGCCAGCTGATCCTCCTCTGCAAAAACCATCAATACCTCAATACCACCATTGTCCTTTAATATCCCACAGCCTGGCTCCTACCCCTGGAGAACATGGCAGTCTTTCCGACACGGAGCTGGATATTAAGAGGCCTTGTTTTTTGTTGTGTGATTTTGTTCTGTTTTGTTTTGTTTTTAAGACTTTATTTGTCTAACATGCTTGACCAAAAATTACAACAACATTCAAGTTATGCCAAAATGATTAAATAATCTTTTAAGCTTTCATACCTCAAGTACTTTAAATGATATTTTTAAGTAACAGCTGCTTTCATATCCTTTCCACATAAAAATACACAGTATTTGGAAGATACCTTAGGAAAAAATTATTTTTTAAGAGAATAGTTTATGGTCCACATAGAAATGTTGCTGAGGCAAATAAAAGGACCTCTTCCCCCCACTTTAACATTTTAGTCTCTTAAGTGCCATGAGCAAATGTAAAAATTTCAGACTTTAACATACAGCCAATTTCCTGCCACATTTGTTGCAAACTGCTTGAATTGTGACTAGCTAAGACACTTTTATTCTAACTACAGTGCTATTGTTCATCTTCCCAGTGACGGCAGGAGTTCATATTCAACTATGAATTTCAGTTCTTGCTGATTTAGGAGTTGATCTGCAATTTCTACACCAGTAGCTCTGACAAAAGTGGCCCCCTCTGAATTCACGGCAGGCTGCTCAAGCACTTGGGAACCAACCACTCACCCAAAACCCACTTGCAGGCGTCAAAGACTGTTTTGGGTTTCGTTTTCAGGAAAAAGCAGCACATCCGTTTAGACACAAGGTCACCCAACAGGTTACAAAGAATGACAGACCTGTGACTTGTCATGTTTTCCGGGGGTCTGGTGGTTTCCTGTGGGTCCAAGTTAGTGACTGGGCTGGAATATCTCGGCTCCCAGCAGCTGATGGAAGAGCTGCTGCCCATGGGAAACAGCAAAAAGCAGTGTTTCTGCCCACCTGGCTCAGAGTTGCAGCTGACACAGCCTAGTTTTGCAACACAGGTATTTTAGATTGTGCCTGTGTGTCATGTACATGCAGCTGCCACGTGAAGCTCACATTTACATCCACGTATTGGGCAAAAAGTAACACACACAATTATCCAGTGCATGAGTGCAGAGGTGGACCACGCACAGACCTGCAGACAGCTCTGAACTGGCACTGCTGAGCTCTGCCCAACGTGTGGGAACAAGATTAACATCTAGATGCCATCAGCCCCAAATTGAGGATGTCCACATTCAGAATACAGCAGCTAAACAACCTCCATCAAGGCAAAAGGAGATGTTGGTTAGTCCAAGGCAGAAATCCATGTCTTTTTTTTGGTGGGTTTCCAATCAATTCTTAAGCTTCTGCCTAGGACAGGACTGAAATCCCAGCAGCTTCAACACCTCTGCTGGCCTGCAGGAGAGCTGCATGGGCAGTGCCACTGTGGGCCACCCCAACCAGCTCGTGGCACGTCCCCTGCTCTGCCTGGTGGCACCTACAGCACCAGGGATAGATTTCAGGTTGTCCTGGGCCTCTCTCAGCAGTGTCCATGAGTGGGCAAACAGCAACCCCAGGGGAGGTGCCCTCTGCCCTGTGCCCATCGGTGTGTGCTCGTTGCAGCTCCCTAGAAGTGAATCCCCAAACCCCACCTTGGGATGGCACCTTCCCTGTAACATCCACAATGTTCCCCGAGGACAAAATAATCACAATGACATTTAACCCCTCCTGAACAGGGCCAGACTCAAACCAGTCATCTCAGCATTAGCTGCATGTCCCATCAGCAGGTTTTAAACTCATGGTCCCAGTGGGTTTTATTTAAAACACCGTTACTGATCGTTGGGTGGGCTTTTTGTGTTTTTTCTCTTTTTTTGTGTTCTTTTTTTTTTAAATACAGTCACCTATCTCTTTACCATATGAAAACAGAGTTATATTTTTTTCTTCTTTGTTTTTTTTCTCTCTCTTTTTTTTTTTTTTAGGGAAATGTCATCCTTTTTTTTACAGGTTACAAATTCCTGAGTTTATACTGCACTTAACACAGTCTCCCTTCTTGAATGTTGAGCTGTTTACAGCATGCTGGCAATATGCACCATTTCCCTTACCATCTGTAATGCCAGATGTAGTAAAACTTCATTTCAGTACAGTGAATTAGGGCCTCTATTGCATTGGTTTTGAATAGATGCAAAGACTTAGACTTGGAGGACTTGGAGTAATAGCTTTTCTCCAGTGACTGGTCATTTGTGCAGCATCTTTTATATTTGCCATGTTAATTAAGGGAAAACATCTTTACCATAATTTTTCTTTTACCAAGAGCTCACTGGGAAACAGCTGAAATGAGGGAATTCTAGTCTAAACACTGAAGTTTAAACTGCAAACTTTCTTAAAGAAACACTCCTTTGAAAGACATTGTTCTTTTAATAAGTCCAATACACGGTATATACAAAAGCCCCTACTAGATATATATATATGTGTATGTATATATATATATATTTATATGTGGAATGCATTCACTTTTCTGTGTTCACAAATATTTTAATGGTGAAATGTTAAGTCTTTAATCTGTTTCTGGCACCAAAATGTCTTTGTTCCTCATCCACTTTTGTTACTCGAAATTTATCTGTGAAGAGCTAGCAGGGAAAAAAAAGAAGGATTTTGGTTTTTTTTTTTGTTTTTGTTGAATGGTTCCCTATTGGGATTCTCAGCCAGCAATATAAAGTTGCTAATGTGTTGGGTACAACTTTAAATCCTCATTATAATCATGTGTTCCTTGGAGTAGGTAAGTCAATAACTATAGGTGGATTAAGTGGCTGGTAATTCACAGTGCACACAGATGCATTCACATAGGTAGTGGTTCCATCAGCCATGACACCATAACCTACAAAGCAAGAAAAACTCTGGTTATTCTCATTATTCATTATTATCTTCTTCATTTTTCAACTATTCACCTTTACCACACAACGGTAAGTGCCACATTTATCGTTTAGAAGGAATTTAAAAATTCTCTTGGTCCCCTGAAAAAACCCATCTTTGTCCTACAGAACTTTTTGCCATCTTTTAAATTGTGTAAGAAAAACCAAAACAGCCCCTCACTAGCTAGTGGCAATAATCTCTGACAACCAGCTCACCAAACCTCCTTAGAAAGAAAGATACTTTTCTCTGCAAAACTTTCTTTCTTAAAACCATTTTAGTTTTGGGAAGGATGAGAAGATAGATCTTAAGCATTGAAAAAAAACCATCCTTCTGATCATTTAGGTTTCCAGTCGTCAGTGCAGCAAACTTTGGGCAATTTTAATCTTTCCACCTTTCTTTCCTGCCCAGTGTTGAACATAATACAAGCAAATAATGAAGAAAAAGCATTGCTTGGCTCAAGGGAAGTGTGTGAGCATGTGCAGCTGGGCAGGATTTGTCTATAGCAGCAACCCCTTCTTCCTGTGTGTTTGAAGTTGTTAACCAATTTCCATCAAATTTGATGGAAAGAGTACCTTTTTTCCATCAAATTTGATGGAAAGACACTAAAATTCCTGCCCAGGGAGAGAAAAAAATGGCTTTATTAATGCATTCTCTAACAGACAAGGTGAATTCATAACCCAAGACACCATAACATTTCCACACAACTGTGTGTCTCACCAGTGGTGGAAAAGCTTCAATCACATCTTATGTCTGGCCAGACACCCAAGTCAAACAATTCCAGAGCTAAATCTGCAGAAAATCAAATTTCCTAATGCCTGTAGAAATACTGTGAAATGCTGTTTCAGAAAGTGAAGAAGAAGCCCTTCAACAGCCCTGGTGTTTTGAGAAAGCAAAAGCTCTCCATTGTGAAAGATCTTGAATGACCAAGAAAAAACATAAGCTTGATTACAATAAAACTTAAAAGCTGGATGTTGGAAACTTTCATTGAAATATGTTGATCGATATGAAGAATTCACAATCAAAAATACAGGATTTGGGAGGAATCATTCGGTAGAAAGTATTTCCATTAAAATTCAAACTCGCCGTTAGTGAAGTTAATAGGGACATGTATTTGTTGTTACATACACTGAGACCCGGCTATTCAAATCCCAGGTACCTGGGACCCTGTGGTTTTTCTGAGTGTAATTTTGTGTCTTACAGAACCATTGGCAGTTGCATCATTTGCAAACAAAGAAACAGTAGCCGAAAGCCTTTCTTTTTTTTTTTTTTTGTTCCTTATAATACCCTGAATAATGCAGGGCCTCCTAGACTCCCCATGGAAAAACCACACTATAATTAGGGACTAGGGAGGGAAGAAAACTCCGTCAGGTTCCTGTCACAGACATTTCTTTAAGCCAGTTTCTGGTTTGCCACAGAAGAATTGGTCTGTGTAAAACACAGAGTGAGCATTGCTGCTGGGACTTTGTGTCTTCTTGGCTACACATCTGAAGATTTGCTGGAAGATTCCTAATGCTATGGCTTTCACTCCTGTCCTACTGCCAGCAGAGTTTCCTTGGCATGACCTCAGCCAAGGATTGGTTGTGATGGGAAAACCAGGATTTTAGTCCCTGCCACGCTGCTTGTCACTTCCATGGGTCCATCAGCAGGAAACTCATGTGCAGAGGTATTTTTTTGGCAGACACGGCAGTGCAGAGGGGGAATAGGGAAGAAACATCTCTTCTAAGCATCCCTTCCCCCCAGATGTTCAGTAAATGACTGCTGCAGATGTAGCTTTGCTCACTCAGAGGAAGAACTCATCTGTTCAAATCATGAATTCTCTCTACAAAGTGCAGCTTCGTTTGCACATGCTGCCTGCAAAGGGAATTCTCCTCTGCAGAGATTCAGCATCCCACTGCAAAACAGGCTACGCAGTTCTTGTTTTCTCTAAATTGTGATGGTTAACAAGAAGAGTACCTTCTTTCTGTGCTTCAATACCTACTGTGCCAACTACATTATTTCACGAGTTTTCCCATTCTAGGGAGGTGCCATTCTCTTCCCTTGAGAGCCAAAGTTGGGCTTGGTTTTAGCAGATGTGATTTTGTTTACCTGCCTGAAGCTTCATGGCTTGCTGTTTGCTTGGATCCCCTGCAACCCACTTGGCTCACAGTTTCTGAAATGGTGATGAGTTTGAACTGTATTCACCAGCTCTTCTGGTTGGAATGTCAAAGATGCTCTAAAAGCATCATTGTTTACTCTGTGATTTAACAGCACTTAGGACATTAACCAGGCATTAGCAGAACACCACAGAGGAGAATGGACCTAATCCCTGAGCTGTAAAACAATGATCTGAACATCTTCTCCTTTAATTTTACACCAGCACACCCTCTCAGCAATGTCCCTTCTAATGCGGGGTGAAAGCCCCCAGCAGCAAGCCAGGATGGGATTTCTTGGGAAGGGACACGTTTCTTCTCAAAACCAGGATGCCAGCTACTCCAGTTTTTCCATTTCTGCCCTGGTGAGACCTACAGAGATCCTACATCCAAGGCTGGAGCAGGCCCAGAAGCAGAAATCTGGCAGTAGGGTAGCACCTTCTCCTGCCAGTAAGTTAATATTGCCAAGGACTAAGCAGCTGATAATGAACAGTTACATGCCAGTGGGTTACCTTTTGTACAGCCCAGTGGTTTCTTCTTCTGGGGGCACTGCTTGAAATCCTTGATATGTGAACAGGGCAGACAGCATCTACCTCTCCCTTTGCCTGGAGATGCACTCCTCCTGTCACCAACTTCAGCAGAGCATTTTTGGCACCATTTACCTACTTATGTGAAGGGAACTAATTTTTTTCCCAGCTAAATATCAAATAGTCAAGAGAACTGCTTTGTTTCATTTGGGCACCAAATGTTTCCCCTGCCAAAGCAGCTAAATGCATCAATAAATATCTTGGAACTCCTACACAAGGCAGTGGTGACATCCCTCTTGATTCCAACTTCATACACGCCCTTTATTGTACAAGCTTGAAGCTTAAGCCTCACAAGCACCTCTCAAAGCATTCCTACCCATTTCAGAAACACAGAAACTGCAACACAGAGAGCTTACATGAATTATCTTAAATCACAGATTCAGCTGAGGAAAATACAATCCATCACTCCTAATATTTAGTAACTACTGGGCTTGTGTTCTTATTTTAAAATTCACAGTAATCCTCCCTGTGAAGGAAGCATCACCCTGTTTCGTAGATGTAGAAACTGAAAGAGAAGCTGAAGTACAAATATTGAAATGTGGGTATCAGCCAATATCATCTCTATATATGCAGCTAAATATGTACCTGAATTCTAGAAGTTCAGATATTCGAGTTTGAAAATGCTAGTTAAACCTTCTGTGTTGGTGGTTTCTAAACATACATGGAAAGAAATGTGTTCTGACCTTCATGGATATGTCCAAAAACGTGAAGCCTTGGCTGTATTCGTCTCTGGACCGTGTTCAGCAGCTCAACACATCCTACCCGTTGCATTTTCTTAGGAACCCAGTCTAGAAAACCTTTGGAAAAGAAGGGAAAGCTTTTAAAAGGAGACAGGTAATCTGCAGCTGTGCTGGTCCACAGCATTTCTGAGATTTCATGGCTTTTCACAAGCAGCCCCAGAAGAACTGACATGGAAAAAACTGTGTTGGTAAATAGAAGAGGAAGGAAAGAAAAATACTCAAGGAAAACTATAAAAGCTCATCTGGATAAAATGAAGTATGATAATCCTTACCAGTTGTTTTTCAAGGAATTAAAAAAAATCACTGCAATTAATGCATTTTTTGCACTGCTGCAAATGGGAAAACTCAATGTTTTACTCATTTTTCTTCCTTGAAGAGGGTGAGGTCTAAAGAGCAGTAAGTCCAAAGTGAGTCTCCAGACAACCTAAATGAACATTTAGTCCTGGGATCCACTTTTTTAAAATGGAACACCTTGACTGATGTAATGGAATCTGTGTTAATTAAAAATGGAATCTGTGTTAATAAAACTATATCACATTGAATCCTAGAGTAGTGGAACTCAGGTGAGGAACTTTCTGTGTGCCCAAAAAATAACATCCTCAGGCAGAACTGGTTTAACCAATTCATGGCACAGCAAGCCCCACTTGCCTAAATTTATGGACAGGAAGAGAAACTCAGGTCTTTTGCAGCAGATGTATTTAAGTGCTATATTTACTTGCACAAAGATCGGGTGAAAAACATGTATTTTATATGAATACAGACAGAAATGTTACACCAACTTGCTTCTTTGTCTAAAAATACTGCAGGGGGATGTTTACTGCCAACTGAAGTCTCATGTTTTCCTTCAAAGTAGTACTATAAGAAGGATGTTGCTGTATTAGAGGGTTTGCAATAACCAGTCTGATTTCTTTCTATTGTTCTGCCACTGTCACTGGGCTCAAATTTGGAAAACTAAAAAGATAAAATCTTCCTGGTTTTATTCTGTTGTTCTGGCATTTTCCCTGTGTGCCTGTCATAGCTTTGTGTCTCATGGATTGCTGCAGCCCTGTGAATATATTGTGCCTTTAGCCCAGAGTTACAGAGCCTGAACCTGGTTTTCACAGGTTTCCTTTTGATGTCTGCTCAAGCATGGCTAAGCAGCAACCAACTGGCTTAAAAGCCTAGAACTGTGGTATTCAAGCTCCTGGAAAAGCTCACAGATTTGCTAGAGCTTCAGGGTAGGTTCACACATTGAGAAATATCTCTTTGGCTGCCACTGCTTGAAAACTGGCAGTGCTCAAAGTACACTGTGGGGTTTTATGAAAATGGCCAGAGTTTGCCCTTGTGTCATAGTTAGAGAGCTAAGTCCAGTTTCCAGAAAGAAATTGGGAATGCAGAGTCCTAAGTGCCAAAAAGAGGAAGTTCTGATTATGGTCAAAGACTCTTAATTCATTCAGATTTGTACCTTCCCCTGCTTGGCACCTGTGAGGGGGGTGGACAAAGAGGAAGCCCCCCTGAATTACAGGCAGAGCAGAGCAACGTTCTGCTGAATTCACCAGTCACTCACAGCAGGTCAAAATTCACTGCAGGAAACAAGAAGTATTTAAGATGTTAAAGTGCAGCTAGCAACTCCTCTGGAATCCAGTCATGGGGTTTTTTTTTCAGAATAAACATCTTATAACCACAAGTTTTGTTACTTCAGTGATTTGAAACAGTTAATTGTCAAAACGTCTGTGGAGAACACAAAGCCAAAAGTGTTTCCACTTCAAAAACTTCACAAACAAAAATCCATAAAATTAACTTCTCCATTAAATTAAGCATTATTTATGTTGAACATGTTTTTGTTTACATGCATTATCACCCTTCTGAAGCCTTCCCATATGTTTGCAGCTTATTATGTACACCTGACTACACAAACTAAGAATAATTGATTACACCTAGCTAACAATTAGAGTTCATCTTAGGGTTTTTTTAATGTTTGGTTACTTGAAACAGGTTTCTGCAGCTGTCAGGAAAGTATAAATCTTTGTCACAGACAATCAAGCAGACAGCTGCAAATGAAGACTTAAAGGTGAAATTAAATTAAAAACAAAGAAAAGAAAAGTGAACTTTTGGAACAGAAAGAAAAGAAACACAAATGCAGATCTTTAGGAATCAGGGAAAATACTTTAAAAGTTATACTATACATAAAAGTGACAGAAATATGCTGATATGGAAACAAGCATTAGCACTGATACAATAATCATAAACATTGTATTTCGTAAACTGTGAAATATATGGCATCTCTTTATTAGTAATTAACAGGTTACTATTGAAATGGTCAATAATAGCTGTTTTAACCTTTGTTTTCTTATGCTGGGGGTTTCATCCCAAAGCACTACTCAAAAATAGAAGAAAAAAAATTACTCAGGTTTTTGTTACTAACTGAGAAACAAAATCCATTAACTGGTGCTTCTGCATCTAAATCACACAATTTAAAATCTATGGAATAATGTATTAATTAGTTTAGAAGGATGCATACTCTTGAAGTGAGGGAATGAGAAAGCAGCACAGAAAAACGGATGATGGACAGAATTTAGGCAGCCCTGCTGGAGGAAAAAACAGAATTTGCAAGAGGACTGATTGCTATTTATGATCATCAGAAACAGCTCTAATGATGCTGCCCAAGATCAGAACAACAATAATCAGCCTTCTGGTTAAAATAATTGGCTGGGAGGGTCAAGGAGGATCCTGTCTCCCAAAATGTCTGTGGACAGAGCTACACAATGAGGAGGTTCCCTATGTTAGGCAGAGTTCTAATTTCTTTTAAGTGTCATATATTTGTTGCCCTGGGTGTCAGGGAGAGCAACAGCTGATGGGTTCTGTGCCTGAGCCATCTATTAATGCATCAGTAAGAGAGAGACAAAGAAACAGGAACTTTAAAAAAATAGAAAATTCTTGGAGGATGGTAGAAGATTAAGAATTAAAAAAAAAAAAAGGAGCAAATACTGAGACATGGAGATGGAGGGAAATTCACATTATTCCATTGCAATCAGTGGAGATGGGCGGCTCTTCCTCAGAATTGCTATAATTATTAAATTACTTTTCAATTATTAAATGTATCATTAAAGTACATCTGATGAGTGAGGGAAGAGAATCTCTGCAGAGGTTCTCCTCCCTCTGCTGGTCCCAGAGGCTACTGGAGAGGCCTGGTGGCTAAATTATCAAGGTGGTTGAAGCTGGGTGGTGTGAACCCCTCTCTCCACTTTCCAGCACTGGATTTCAAGTGAATCTTTGGATCAGCTGAGGGTTGGAGATTTTTTTTACAGAATTTTACATTTTTTTACAGAATTTAAAAAACAATTCTGGAAGTGCTGAAGAAGCTTCTGCCAAACTTTGGAGCTGACACCTCTGGGTCTAAACAGTTAATTTCTGACATCCATGACACAGGTCCATATTAAAATCAGTCCATGGCATGAGACTCCACTTCAGTGAAGTATCAAAACAGAACCCCTACTGTGAGAAACTACCCTCACAAAGAGGTACTTCCCCCAGGATTAGTGAGCAGGGGAATGCAAACACGTCTTTCTAAAGAAAACAAAACACAAACCTTTAAGACACTTTCTCCTCCAAGCTCTGAAAGGGAAGAAAGGGTGGAAGACAAGAGGGTTTTGGGGTCAGGAAACTGGGGAGACTAAAGGTTTAAAGAAACCAACTGCCTTCATTTCACACGAAGCACTCAGCAGAACACTTAAGTACAGTGAGAGTTAAACACACAGTCACATTAAATACAGATTGCTAGATGTTAAATTCATCAAAAACAGCCTTAAGCCTTTACTGGGCAAGTTTATGTCATTACATTATCTCTATTACAAAGGTAATTTCACAATTTTCTAGGAATACAAGAAATCTCTTGTGGCTTTTATATCACCCCTATTGATATTTGGAAAACACACATGCAAAACTATTTCTTTTTGATCTGCTCATGTTGCCAGACTGTACTACAGATAAGCAACCCACCCATGCTGTCCAAAGAACAGGCAAACTATGGCAGCATTTGGGTTTGTGAGGCAGAAGGTTCATCAAGTCAGCATGGGGAGGAAAAATACAGATTCTGGGTACTTGTTAAAGTGATATAAACCAAGATCCTAATCCTGCATTTCTCTTCAAGCAGGCTTCATGCTTTCAATATAGTAATTTCACCACTGGCAGATTAGACAGATGCACAGGTAAATGAGCCCCTGCTTATTTATAAAGCTCCTTAAGGCTTTATGTGCTAAGGTTTTATTTTTCAAGCCATTATTTAATTCCCTACCATTGAGCACAGGTATCATAGGCAATCATGAGCTGAAGTCCTGGTGCTGCTGAAATCAGTATGCATGTTACTTTTGACTATTTTCCAGTCAGGATTGCACTCTGCTTCTAAGGAGAGCCAACAGTTACTGCACAATCGTCCCAAACACACAGCTAAGAGCACTCGTATTTTCTTACCGAGAGGTGGTCCATGTGTTATAAGAATATCTATTCCATCTGGAATAAGGTTCCATTTCTCTAATAGTGCTTGGCCTCGTGGAAGATTAAAGCCCCAGCCATAAAACCAAGGTTGCCTGCCAAGAGAGGAGGAGAATGTCTTCAGTGCTACTTCCATGTACTGGTTATCTAATTAAAACACTGAGATTGCCTCTCCACCAGCGTGGAATTTGAAGACACAAACAGCATTCATTTTCTTCTTTGTGTGCACAGTAAACCCCTCTTTCCATACCACCAGCATTATTTAGCTTGTATGGCAAATCAGTGCAGTCTTTACCACTTTCAGCAGACAGTAAAATATTCACAGTTTTCCTCTGACTACTTACAAGACCTGGATACCAAGATCTCCATGTGTGGATCATCCTGCTGACTCCCACAACATTTAGAACACGTGTCTCAAGACACCTACATGTGAATTATGTCTCACATTGGCTCCCGTAGCATTTGGCCCTTATCCTGTGACCAGCTGGGCAAGGACAGCCCCTGGCACAGTGACAGATCCCGCTCCAAAGTCAGAGACATCCTCTGTGCTGCTTTGTTTCCCTAATTGGATGCATCCCATCAGAACAAGAATGCTGCTGCTTCTCTCACACATAAATTTCTTCTGTCCTCTGGTGTGTTGACTTGCTTTTAAGTAAGACTTTCCATATTCAGGATTTCTTATCAGACAGGCATTTACATTTTTTAAGCCATATTTATGGAGCAGCTCATCGTGGAGCAGCGGGACTGTAACACTGCCAGTCAGAACACAATTTATCCACATCTTGCTATCCCATTGATTAAAAAAACTGTATTTCACACCAATTATATCACAATGTCAAATTACGTCTTGCTGACTAGGCTCCAATTCTAGGTCATAAAATTGAGGGGTTAGTTTTAGGTTGGAGATTTTATAATCTTTTGACAGACATCTTCTGGCCACGCCAATATTTGAAGAACAATGAATAGGCTGCTTTTCTTCCACAGACAAAAAGAGCCTCAACTATCGATGACTGAAAGGCTTTCTGTGTCCTCAGCTCATCTAGCTCTTCATCACATGCCCTGGATAACCAAGGTCTGGAGAAAGAGCTGTCTAAGGAAAAAAAACCAACAAAAAAGTGAAACCTTGTACATCTACCACTGGGACCAGAAATATATCCCAGCCTCCAGAAGCTGTGAGAAGGGAGGGAGGTGAAGAAGGTGTGTGAAGAAGAGATGTTAACAGCACTAGCAATGAGGCAGAAATCTTGTTCTGAGTCATGTTGCTCAGACCAAGGCACCTGGCTAAGAAAAAGACACATCAGGGCTACAAAATCTCATTTTTCTGGTTACCTGTTCAACTCCTGGCAGCCTTTCCTCAGAGGAGGAACAGCACCTGGCTCACAGGCACGTGACTTCTCACCTTCCTGCTGCTGGGTGGTAAATCATGGTCTGGACAGGAGGCTCAGGGGAGACCTTATCCCTCTAAAATTTCCTGAGAGGTTGTAACCAGGTGGGTATCAGCCTCTTCTCCCAGATAACAAGCAATAGGACAAGAGGAAACAGCCTCAAGTTGAACCAGGGGAGGTTTAGATTGGATATTAGGGAAAAATTCTTCACTGATGGGTCAAGCCCTGGAACAGGCAGTGGCTGAGGCACCATCCCTGGAGTTATTTAAAAGCTGTGTAGATGTGGCACTTGGGGACATGGTTTAGCAGTGTTAGGTTTATGGCTCAGTTCTCTTAAAGGTCTTTTCCAACCTAAACAATCCTGGGATTCCAGTACCTGGCTCACTCTGCAGTGACACTGTCACACAGAGCCAAATCCCGGCCTGTGGAGCTTGAGCAGCCCCTCTGTACACTCAGCTCACCACTGACAGGACAGGAATATTTCTATCACACAGGAATGCCCTGAGAATAAATAAACTGAAGTTTGTGGGGTGCTTGGGTATTACAGAAGTGGGAGGCTTTATAAAAATACACAGTAGTCAGGCGTTTTCTAAACTCTCCATCCTCTCCAGCCTTGGGATTGCATTCCACACCTTACACGCCAAGAATCTTTCTTCACCCAGATGAAAATACTCCACTGTTTGGCAAATTGTCTGTAGCCCCAGAGCACGTTTTCCAGGAGCAAAATCTCACGGACAGAAAATATTTGCAAGGGCAAACAGGAGGCAAAAGGAGTGTCAGCACAGTAAATCATGTTTTTAAAGCCACTGACAGTGGATACGTGTCCCTGCTCCCACCCATCGCTCACCCTGGTGCTGCTGGGCATGGGTAGGCTTATTAGATAAGGAGATATTACATAGGTTAGGTAGATTAGATAAATTGGTAAGAGAAGGGTGCTAATAATGCCAAGGTTGTGGGTTCGATCCCTGTGTGGGCCAGTCACTTAAGAGTTGGACCCACTTTGTGGGTCCCTTCCAACTCAGAATATTCTGTGATTCCGTGACAGGATCGTCCCCCAGCAGAACCAGCCCCGAGAAACAAACCGAGGGGAAAGACCGACTTTTCCCAAGAAGAAAAGGTCAAACCCCCACAGAATAATTATTTGAAGAACACAAGGAAGCGTTTATAAAGAGAAATAACCACGACTGTCACACAGGTCTCGCCATGAGTCAGCTCAGCCCCGCTGAAATTCGAATGACCACAAATTCAGCTGCTGGGGGAGGCTCTGCTTCCTCTACCAGGACCACACTACAGGGCCACTCTGTGAAAAGCCCATTTCCCCTTATGAATAGGCATGATCTGCTTATTAAGACAAGCAGCACTTTCCCCCGTGCCTCCCTCCCTCGCTCCCTTTGTGGTGCCTGCAGCCGAGCGGGGCTGGTAAGTTATTCATGCTGGAGCTGTTCTTTTGTGAGGGGGAGATGTTACAACTTGTGTGATTTGCCATTATGCTGTCTTTTTGTGACAATCACGAGATGGGAAAGAAATGTCTGGAATATTTCTGGCAAAAAAATACACCCAAAGTCCAAGAAAGGATTGAGCGGAGGATGCTGGCATGCTTCACAGCTGAGGGAAGAAAGACAAATCACACACTTCAGTGCCCCCAAAGCAAAACCATCTTTATAAGCACGCAGGGATTTTATAAATCTCCAAGTCCCTTCTTCTGAAAATTTATTGCGAAATAGCCATCAAAGTTTCTGAGTAAGGAAAAAAACTCCCAATCTTCTCTAATACCCACTAACAAGTCTGTGACCTGGATATCACACGAAGACAACTTGGTCTAGAATTTCCATTTCTGATGGAACCTGAAAGCAAAGTTGAATTCTTCATGTCAAGCACTGAATTTCTGCATTCCTGCTTAGAGATTACTCAGGAAAAGTAAAATATTTTCATAATTTATGTTTCAATAATATTTTACATTTAACAAAGGAAATATTGTCGTGTATGTTCTACAAGAAAAAAATCTGCTGTTTTCAAAAAAAAAAAAACAAAAACAACAAACCACCAAGAAAAATTTATTTGGCAATTTAGGACATACATCATTAATGTCTCTCACCTCTGAAGTGAAGCACTCCTGCAGAAATGTACTCTGATTTAGGTCTTATATTCTTAAAGCAAACAGCTTGAGTGTCTCCACACACTACTGAAATTCAATAGTATTATTATTTTTATAAGAATAATGCTTGTCTACATATAAGACTCTAGGGGGAAATGCATCAGAAGTGAATTTGTTTACAGCACAATTAACCTCATGTTAAAAACATGTGAACAAGTTTTTTCAGGTAAAATAATCTACCACACAAAAAGGGCTGAATTATCCGAGTTTGTGGGAGCAATCGGATGTTGCTTTATGTACTGAATTTCTATCTTTCTGTTCTAAAGTAACCATTGGAATAATTTTCTTACAGAATGATAGTTGCTATGACAACCATAGCAAATTTTCCTTTTCTGAAACAGATGTCTCATTTAGTTGAAAATTAGAATGTGAAAAACCCATGGGAAAAATTAATTCAAACTTTAACAGAACACTGACTACAATGTAATCTCTTATAGGTTAACCCCTTAACATCTCTCTGCACTCTTCTAGTAACCTTCTCATAAATTCTAATTAAACCAGTTTAACCTCCTAGAAATGACCTTCTTAGCTATCATTAGCACTTTAGTTGTCTTTGAAAGGATCACTTCTGTTACAATAGTAACAGAAAAAAGTCACACTAAAAAAATAATGGTCAAACATATTACCACTTTAATTACTTATTAGGTTCTTTTTTTTTCTTTTATTCAGCTACTACTGGAAAGAGCCAACATGCAGTCCAAGAATTCTTTTGTCATTTAAATGGGACATAACTTGGTTTTACATGTGATCTACCGGAAAGGGTGATGCACTACACAGATTTCATCTGTCATTTACCTGAAAACTGAAGGTTTTCCATTCTCAAACCACCTCAATCTGCTCAGCAGACACACACACGCACAAAAAAAAGGACACTTGATGGGGGGAACTATCAGCGTACATAGATTTTTCTATTACAAGCAATGAGAGACTGAAATTTGATTCTCCATTACCTTGATTAGTAGCAAAAAATGCAGGATTAAACCACAATGTGCAGATCATTGTACATCCTAATTTCTACAGTTTCCTACATTCTTCTTACTATTATAAATAGCTACACTCCTGTGAACAAGGGGATGCAGCACTATATGCAATATGTACCCTACTTATCTGCCTGCTGTTCACATTCTTCAGGTGTTCATATTTTACATTCCCTATCACCTGAACTTAGCTGAATTTACTCAATTTTGCCTTTTTAGCCTTCCGTCAGTAATTAACTAACTAGTTTACTGAGTTGCTTTTAACTCTACTTTCTCTCCAAGATTCACAAAACCTTTTTTTCTTCCTTTTTTTCAGTGGGTTATTGGCCATTTCAACATCTAAAGTACTTGTGAAATAACACTCATCTTTCTGTCTTTTCTTCCTCACACAAGAGGACCATCCAAAGCAGGCAGGGACAAAAGCAGCTCTCAGGTCACCGGTGCTAAGAATAATTAGGAGGGCATTGTTTGCTGATGGGCTTTGAAATATTATTCAACATCTTGCCATCTGAGCCAACAGCACAACTGAGACCTAAAGGAAAACAGGTTTCAGAGGTTTTGAGGAGCATGAGGAGATTTATATTATGATTAACTTCCGTGTCAGAGAGACAAGGGTGGTGTGATTTTAGAGACCAAGTATGAAAGCAGTGTACAAAAAGAATACAAAGAAACTTAAATTCATTCATTCCTAACATTGGAACCAGGTCTTTTTTAATGAAGTCTAAGGCCTTATACTTATAATTAATAAATGCAAACTCATCTCATTCCATTAAATTCAAATCCTCTCTCACTCTCCTGGCCACCACAGGCAACATTCCTTCCATGGGGAGGGAAGTCTGCTGAGTTTGTGCCTTGCTTGCTTTGCATCCAAGGTTGTCACTCTTGAAACTCTGAATCAAATTTAATTATTGTTTTCACAAAAGGAAAGGAGGATAAAAATCAAAAGTGTGGTCCTTTTGTCATTAATTATTTCTTTTGCAATTTGAGCTGATGAAATCATTCCTCTTTTGTTTAGGAAAGGATTTCATACATCTCTGACTGGAAAGAAGAAAGAATGAGCTGTGACTAATAGGAACCAATATTTCTAAACATTAATCTGTTATAAAACAATGAAAAATGAAATGAAATCTCCTTTATCTTCGTAACAAGAAAACAAGAAGGTACCAGGTAAGGAGAAAATTTAATGAAAGACTGAATTTAAAACACACCAACTCCAAATGTAAATAGTTTATCTCATTCTGCTGGAAAGCACATCATAATATCCCATCTGATTTTTTTTTTAAATAATAAAATAACCAAAACAAAGAAAAGGTAAAAGCTAATTTGAAATAATTAGTCAAAAGATTCAGTGCTGAGGGTACAGATGTAGAACTGTACAGACTTTCAGTCTCATTTTAAATGTAAAACTTGCCATGAATGGGCCAACCTGTAAGGAAAAATAATCTGAGGCCCATCTGTGCAGGACATCTTTATGGTTATTCACTGTCAGATGACCAGGCAGCTAAAGAAAAAAGAATGTTCTCCCACACTTCCCACTCCAGTGTTTCCTGGAGTCCCCCAAGAACAAGAGGTTTGCTGCCTGAGGAGATGGAATATCCCTTCAAATGGAGATGCTACACTTGTGGGGTCTTTTTTTTTTACAAGGAGGGACTCTCCTAGATGAAACATGACTAAAATATAGGATATGTAAAAGGTGCACTGAGAATCAATAAAAAAGGCCCTCACAGTAGCCACTTCTCAGTTTAGTAACTTACCAGGATTACATTCTTTTCTCCAAATACCAGGAGTAATTAGGCCATATGGACTAACTGGCTGCCAGTTCTTCTCCCATTTTCCTTCCTTTTTATTATTTTACCTTTGTTTTTTTTTACTCAAAAAATTCCTAGCCATTTTGAGTTAAACAAGCATGAAAATGCTTCCAAGAGTAATAAATTAATACAACATGTGTGCATATATGCATGAAGTGTATTATTTTAATGTTTTCAATTTAGCAACAGACGAACTTACTTCTTTTTTGAAAAAGCACACGCTGACACTTCATAGGCCATGTGTCTACCTGAAGTGAACAAAATCCAAGCAAAGTTCCAAATTCATGCTTTCCTGCAGTCCTAAATTCAGTCCACAGTGGTGGAAACCAACTTCCATACAGCTTTTTATATCAAAAAGGTACAGGTTTAATCCTGGATGCTCCCTCAGCTAGCCAGGACTCTGAGATACCTAGAAAAAAAAATCTACTTATCTGATGTAAATTACATAATTGGAAATATCTGACACATACAATTGCACCCCTGTGTTGTAATATTGGGAGAGCTTTGTCTGGACTCAGGAAAAAAATGGGAGTTTACGGCCTTTGGAAGAAGCCAATCAGGACTACGAGGATGTTGAGAGGTTGTGCAGGGAAAAAATTAGAAGGGCCAAAGCCCAGGTAGAACTTAATCTAACTACTGCTTTAAAAGACAATAAAAAATGTTTCTATAAATACATCAGGATTGAAAGGATGGCCAAGGAGGATCTCCATCCTTTATTGGATGAGAACAAGGAATGGGGAAAAGGCTGAGGTACTCAATGACTTCTTTGCCTCTGTGTTAAACAGTCAGACCAGTTGTCCTCAGCCCCCTGAGCTGAAAGACAAGCACAGGGATCTTGGAAGCCTTTCCCAACCTAAAAAAGTCAATGATTGGCTCCAGTTTACTTTCTTAGCAGTGAAGAAAATCCTCATTTTAATTCCTTTTAAACAATGCTAATTTATTGAATAAAATAATTTACGAACAGCAGTTCCAAAGGAAGTGTTCTGATGTTAAACAGTTTCCCAACAAGTGGTAAATTACTTTTTCCTCTTAAGATCTGGTCAGGGAAAAGAGAAGGAGCTCAGGCAGCTGTGTTGCAATGAGTTCCTGTGCTGGTGGTTCTATTTACAGTTTTTCAAGTGGAGCACAATGCAAAGTCACCATCCCCTTCTTGATGGAGTAGCTGTGTAAAAACCCGGGGTAAAATGCAGATATTCAAGCTGCTGTGAAGTCGAGAGGCTGATTCTCACCAGGTGTAAATGGCTCAAAAGCTGGTGGAGCCCTGCCAAGTTACTCCAGCTGAGAATCAGCTCCGTGTAGATCCGCTCCAAACCAGCCAGCTATTTGTGTTTCTCTTGGAATGTCGCCAAAGGGCTCATGGAAGTACCCAACTGTGTTTACATCTTTGAAACATCCCGAAATTGCTCCTGTCTGAGACTACACACCAGACTACAGATAGAGCTGGGAGTCCTTTTGTTCAGGGCAGAAAGAAAAAAAAAGGGGGGGGGGAAGCACCAAAACAACAACAACAAAAAGCACTTGAAACTTTAAAATCAGCTCTGTCTCATAAAATTAAACTTTCAAGCAAACGCAACAAATAAAGAGAGAACTGCTGTGGGGGATTGCAATTTCACTCTTGTGGTTTATGAACTGCAGGAAAGTGAAGCCAATTCCCTGTAGTGAGATTACAGGTCTCCTCTTCTACAGGTCTTAAATTAAAAACCAGCTGAATCCAAAGTGAGCTAGTTTACTGGATCAGAGGATTCAATTATTTCTGCTAAGTAACTCAATGTGAACTACTTCCTTCTAATAATGCACAACTAATAATTACTGCCCAAGAAAGGAACTTTTTTCCTACCAAGCTAATTAAACCAAAGCAATACATTTTCCAACTGCTCTCAAATTTAACTAAAGTGAGAAACATTGCAAAGCAAATAAATGCAAATCCCCACTCACACACAGAAATATAAAGCCACAGAATGTTGCAAGAAACTGGATTGTCCCAAAAATGTTGCGTTGAAATCAACATAATTTGTGGTCTATATTCAGCACACGTGTACTCATAGGACATAGTGGAGGAACACAACTGCAAAGTGGATGCAAAGCACTCTTGGATTCATTTACTGCTTCAGATCCCCCTGCAAGAGGTCACTGTGAAATGTGTTAGAGAACTGATCCAGATCCCTCACACACAAAAGTAACCAGAAGGTGTCTAATTTACTGATTTTCCTCTATTGTGACTCCTCTAGGATTGAGCTGTTCCAGACTCCTCAGCCTCAGGCAATGTTGGGAAGAAATTTTATCTCATAGAAAACATTTTCTGGAACGTTCGTTAACAGGAAAAGAAAAAAAAAGGATATTCTAAACTGCTGTGACTTTAAAAAAAATATCCTGGGAAATGGTAAAATCAAATTTCTCAGGAGTGGCAAATAAGTAGGATTTATTGCACTGGTTTGACTGGGATGATATTTATGGACTACAATAGGTGTAGTTCAATCTACATTCTCCATTCTCATACCTATTGCAGAGTTTATTAGTTAATAACACCTATATTCCCTCAACATGGTATAGAAAATTCACCTGGAGTTGAGATATTTTTATGTTGTTTCACACACTTTTTTAAAGCAATGTTAATGATTCTTGCCAATTCATTGCAGTCACTTAATTTGTACGGAAACATTCATTAAAGAGGCCTCTCCTGGATTCAGTATGATTGCTCACAAAAGCACCTGTATACCCAATATCTGCTGACTGAGATTCACACTTTCTATATTCCCAAGTCATGCAAAAAAACCCCCACCACTTTCCAAGACAAATTTATTACATCAAATGCACCAATTTTAGCAAAAAAAAAAAAGAGAGAAAGGGAGAAAAATGATCCAGTGATCTGTTCCTGATGCTAAAAGAGCCAGAATGATGCACCCTTAAATCTCACTTTCTGCCTCTGGAAAACCTTTCACACATCAGGAGTTCAGCATCATTCAGCTCTCCCCACCACTTTCCCTGAACAGCTGAACTTCATAGATCAAAATCATTTTGCAGGAAAACCCATGCTTATGATCTTCCATATGCTGCAAACTAAACTACAGTGCATTGTGGTTTTTAAGTGTTTTTAGAAGCAGCACTTCCAAAATGGAAAATGGTTTCCTGTAAGTATGAAAGAGGAAATAAAAATACCACTCCAGCACTCCGTTAAAATACAATTAAACAGTATCTATGTGCCTCAGGCTGATAATTAATATATTTTTACTGGATGATGAACTTTGCTTTCTCTCTTCTGAACATGCTGCCATTTCTTACACATGTCACAACTTACCTACCTTTGAATGCCTGAAATGAAACACCCTCAGCTTTCTAACCCTAGTAATGCAGCCACATCAGGCAGGTTTCAGATGCCAAATTTCCCTCAAAAATATCTGAAACTCGAGATGCCTCAATTCCAAATAATGAGGGGAGTCTATTATTCCCACTCGTGACTTTCATTTCTTCAAGGACCACCTCAGTCTACCTAATTTAGGTGGTCATTTACTCACTTCTATTGCCTGCCTTAAAGCCACTAATTAAAAAAGCTCCAAATAGTTCCCAATTTTAATAATCAGGCAACACCCACCATTTTTAAAACACATTTATGAGCAATCAAATCCAAGCATTCTCCAATACGTCCACATCCAGGATTTCTGCATCTATCCATAAAAAACTGTAGCACTGACAGAGCCAGATATCAAAACAAGTCACCTGCTCTAAAATCTACCTAATCTGAAGTTTGCAAGAATTTTAGAGGGGTATTTAATTGCCTCAGACAACTGTACAGAAGCAAGTGCACCTTGGTTATTTGTGTTTTTATCTTCTAACAGAGTGAGGGTGCAGAAAGAAGAGAACATAAGACGATCAGGTATTTTACTTAGAAAAACTTCTAGTATGGTTTTGTCCAGTAACACAAACTTTGAGTCTCTCTGTATTTTTGTCATGTGCAAGATACTGAATAGGGGGCTTTTGCAGATTGAAAGGGGGCATAAAAAAAAGGATCAGAGCGGTCACTTTGAGGTAGAAGTTCTTATTTTGTGTGAATTTTACAGGGAGTGAAACCCACAGTAGAACAAGTATAACACCCTGCACTGCTGCTCCCAACTTGGGAGGTATATTATATTAAATTAAATCAATATTTTATTTTAATACGGTTTCATTTTAATTGATGTTCACCTCAATGACTGTAAAGATTTCTACCAGGTCTGGGAAAATAAACATGAAGTGATTCATCACTGGCAAAACCAAAGCGTGTCCCTCTTGTGGAATGAATCTATAAATCTCTGCCACATTATTTTACTGATGGAAACTGAGTTCAGTGAGGAATGAAAGAGGCTATTACAGCTTTTCTTGAGAAAATGGAGGAGGAAGGGGCTGAAATGGAGACCTTGGGAGGTCTGGAGTCTGTGTGGGACAAAAATAAGGAGAGAAGCTACAAAAACCCCAGAGTCCAGCCCAGGCACCTGTCACTGCAGGGAAAATGGTCACAAATGCCACTCTAGGCTGATATTAATATTTGCTCTGCCATCTTCCCTGACTGGGAAATGAAACTTTCTGGAGTTCCAGAAGGCCTTTAACAAAAGAATGAGGGAGGAAATGAGAATACATAGACACTAGAAAAAAATTCTAATTCTGCGAAAAGAAAAATGAGGTTCTGTTTCACAGGGATAGAGCCCTCCAGATAATCAAAGCCAAGTAAAAATCCACCATCTGGCTAATGAGTCTGGAGGCAATCTCATCCTAAGAGGCTTCTTTAAGCTAGCCAGGCCAATATGTCATTTAGAATAATGAAATTGTCACATGTTTGCAAGAGGGCTTTGATTGTCCTTTCCTTTCCCACACGGTGGAAAATGAAAAAAAGTGCTGGAAAAGATAAAATGCTCTCCTGCCCCCTTGTATGGCTGTTTGGAAGCAGGAGGACCAAAGTTTTTCCTGCAGTTGTGTACAGTTCTTAGAAGGATTGTGGAAATTCAGTGGCTACTGCCACTTGCATTTCTCTTGCTCTATCAAGTAAAATGTGTCTTATCCCGTTGCTAATGCACAACAATCCACCTCCCAGTAGAAAAAGTCCCTGGAATTCTTGCCATTTTTCCCAAGATCAGAGCAGATGCACATCTCTTCCATAAATCTGAGGCAGGGGTGCAACATCAGACATTGGAGGAACAGACACTATAAGCTCTGCCAGATACAAAGAGCTTCTGATTATTGATCAGGGGGCAGTTCATTAGTGTTTAGGTCTTATCATTAATTACTGCACAAAACAGGTGAACAGAGAGACAAATTATTCACTGAGCTGTAAAAAACCCAAAGGGAAAAAAACACACGGCAAGGCAGAGTGAATTACTGGAGCCTTTTACAGCAGAGGTGGCAACACTCAGGATCCCACACCTGAGTATGAACCTCAGAGATGTGTTCTCATGTTGATACATAAAAGCACATGCACCTTTCTAGGCATTTATTTTTATATGGCAATTCTGAATGTTGGTTGTAAAAGGAATAATATACACTTGACTCATTCAGCAAGCACAGCAGATCTTGTGCACTGATTGCATCGGGGTTTTTTTGTGCAAAAACAGTGTGTAATTGTGCAATTAAAAATCTCTAGCAGCGCAGAAACAAACGTGGATGGTATAGTCTGCCTCCAATCCAACTGCAGCTAACACTAAAACACTTACCTGCAAGATAAAAACATGTTGTGGGGTTAAGAACTACAACAGAAGGCTGAAAATCTATAACTGAAATACTCACTAATCATGTACTAATATGGTTTCACGAATGATGTTATCACAGAGATAACACAGAAACCTGTCTGATGATGCAGAAATGACCTTCTGCTTCAAACCCAGGTTCACAATTCCCTCAACTTCCTGACTTCTGAACCACCTGTGAGGACCATCTACTGCTTGCAGTGAGTTTGATATCAACAGCAAAGCTCCCTAAATTGTAAGGCCTTCGTTGAGACCTGTCATTTCAGGTGACAACCCTGACACCTCATTCTACTCCACGGTGGGACTGACAGAATCACGGAAACATTTCTCAAAAGGGACTTTTGGAGACCTTCAGTCCAACCTACCACTCACCACCACCAGATCTGGTGAGCCATAACTGTCCAGCCAAGTCTTGTAAGCACCTAAAGGATGGATCCTCTGCCACCTCTCTGGCGTCCCTGCTTGCTTTATTTGTACTTCTGTGTTACCATTTTTTTCTCTTACTGAAAAATAAATGAAACCCCTCTGGAAAATGGTTTCATCTTTGGGAAGGCTTAGCAGCCCAAAATAACATTATATTGAATTATTATACATAATTATATTGGCTAGTCTATCTGCTTGACTTTTCTCATAGCAGTTCAGAACAAACAAGGGTGTTTAAAAGTACTTCCCAACCGCTGCTTTTCCATTTTACAATAAGTGGTTCTGAGGAACTAAAGTCTTCTGTTTCACATTCACAGCAACTACAGCTAATTTCTACACAAGATTTGTTCTAGGTCTGTGAATATGGGCTGGATTTTGCTGGGATGAAACCAGAGGGGCATCTTCCTGCTACAAAAAATATACAAATCAGGGTGTCCTGATTGGAAAAGACCCAAAAGAGCTACACTAAAAGGAAATGCATTAGGAAGAGCATTCCCAGCAGGTCTGGGAGGTGATCCTGAAAGGAGATGGGGCCACATGACCCACTGTGGTCCCTTCCAACCTTCTAAGTTATTATACTTCTTTTCCTTATCATCTATACTGATAATTTGTGGTCCAAGATACCAGTGTAGCAAATACTAATTCCTAAGTAGCTGCTTTAGTGCATTGCAAACTTGCATTTCCAAATGGCTGCTCAATGACAAGACTTGCATAATTAACATTTAAGACTGTTAAATTTTTGTGAGTGAGTAGAGGCTCGATCTGGCACTTGAAATCTTGCCTTTGAATCCCAGGAGAGTCAGAGAACTGGTTTCTGAGACAAAACAGTGTCCCATTTCTTCTGTGCAATTAAAAATAACCACTGAGTTTTAGATAATAATAGTGGACAAAATACCCAAGTGCTATTAAAAATATTTAACCACACACAAATGGTACATATTTAAAAGACCTTAGAGACTGACATGTTATGCAAACCAGTAGAGCTCTCGTGGTTTAATTTGCAACTAAAACATGAACATTTTAGTACATTAGTACAATCTAATGTGTATATAGGTTATAAATATATGTGTGTGTGTGTTTGTGTTATAGGTTATATATAAAAATGCAGATGGCTACAGGCAAAAGACAGTAAGTTAATGCTGGTTGGCATTCACTCAGACCCTACTCCAATGTTCTCAAAGTCCTTTGCAACTATTGATTAACCTGTTTTATGCATCTTGAACTTCTAATTATTTATAAAAAGGATAAAGTAACACTAATTATTCATAAAAAGGATGAAGATCAGCACTGTAACCAGAAATGGAGAGGCAGGATTTGGGGCCCCACTCTTTTAGGTTCCAGATAGCTCACCTTCTAAATGTCATGTGTGGACAGCAGACCTAAACTGTAATCTGGAGTTCTTCAATTAAACAAATCCACTCAAAAAGCTAGATGTGTATTTTCAAAGGCAGGAAAAGAAAATTACTTAAGGATACTAGACAGGCAACTCAAATTTAGCTTTGAGTTCTGAGATCTTAAAGAATTCTAAATTTTGAAGTGTTCACTACGCCCATAAGCACTTTCTAAAGGACTGGCTTCATAATGCGAGGGCAAAAAAAGAATCACCGCGGAAAGTTCAGCAAATTTCTGTGGTTTTTTAGAGCTTACATTACCACAGTGTAGAAAGAAACTGATTTCCCAGAGAGGCTGTGACAAAGCTCTCTTTTTAGGGTGAATGAAGCACAGGGACAGAAAGAGATGCTGAAGAGCAGTAGTGATCAGCAGGCACAGACGTGTACTACAGCCTGAAATCTAGCAGACAGCTAGTTTAACCCACACAAAATAGCTGCTTCTCTTCCCAAGTTTTCTGGCTGGTGGGTTGGCTGATGGGACTTTGCTACTTCTGCATCTGCTGCTCTGATGGATTAATGACAAGCCACTTATTACTGCTATTATTGTCAGTGTTGATGTTTCCACTGGACATGTCACCAGCTGGCATGGCAACTTCATTCAGCATTGCCTTACAGCAAGCAAAAAAATCTCCCAGTTTGGCTGGAAGACTTTCATCAAGACTTTCTCCCATATGGAGTAAGCAAATATCTTCAAAAGACCTTGCAACACTCATCTTCCAGGACCATAAGGGGGTGGGAGATGAGTTAGCAACGCTGTGAAACATGTACTGTGGAAGTTGAGATATAACCTGAAGTTGCATAAAAGATGGAAAGGAAAGCAATCTCTTTTTTTTTCCTTGAAGAACAGGTCATGCCAGATAGCTCAGACAACTTGTGCAGCGTGACAGAATTTGTGCACAAAGGGAATGTGGCAGATCTGATTTTGCAGAAACATTATTTATGGGTTAGTGGGTGGACAAAAGTTTCCTCAACAGATTTTTGCAGATCTAATCATACACAGAAAGTTCAAATGGCTCCCTTTAGCCTCTACTTAGTGCTGCTTTATGGATAGTGTTTTGCTTTAATTTAATTTCTCTAGACTTTTAATAAGACTTTTGGTACTTTAGTGCCTTGGAAAATTATTCCTGACACTGGAAATATGGTGCCTTGGTTATGAACACTGCAATGAAGATATGAAGTTGCCAGACATATTGTAAACAGAGCATAATTACAGTATTTAGAGTTGAACATCAAAATGGGAAAAGATGCCAAGTGGCATTTCTCAGAAGTTAATATTGGGACTGATACCATCTAATATCTTCCCAAATAATTTGGAAAATGAAGTAAACTGCACATTGACTGCATACAGGGGAGATGCAAGAGGAAGGTGAACTACAGCACAGCAGGTGGGGAGGTTGAAAAGAAAAAACAGAAGGATCTGGAGATCTGAGAGGGAGAGAGAAAAGGGTGCATTTAAGAGGGAAACTATTTCATGTAGAATAATAAGCTTAGAGAAAATTAACACCCATCTCGAGTAACCAAATGGGAAAACGCCAATTTTCATTAAAAAAAAAAAAATCCAAGAGATTTCACAGTTTATTCACACTGAAACTTCACATTGGGGTACATGCATCAGGTTTGACAACTTGTTTGCTACATTTCAGCCTGATGTGATTTTAAAAGGAAGAATAACAGATTCCCTTCAAAACCTGCCTTTTAAAATGCAGTTTGACTTATTTTAAACGTATACCAAATGCTCAAAAAAGACCCAATTTACAGTCCTGTTAACAGAAATAACACAGAGTAATGTATCATTAGGAAGAGACACAGAAGCAGCACATACAAGGTCCAAGGTGGAAGTCAGGAAGCCAAAATCTGATACTGTCAAAGAGTTCTAAGTGATCACTGTGCAGTAGAGCAAAACCTATGAAATACACTGATTTTTTTACTTTAGAAGCTCAACTCTACCTCGGGGAAAGCTATTACTCTATAAAGGAAAGATTCTGAGGGATTTTTTTTTAAAAAAGGCCTTCACAAATGCTGAAATAAGTTAAATGACTACTGTATACACGAATGAACCTTAAAGATTGTCTGCACATTAACCATAAATATTACCTGTAAATTATCTATCGCCTGCAAGTTATCTATTCAACATTATCTGTAGGATAGAAATTGCCAAAAGGATGTACCCTTGCAATAAAAATTAACCTCTAATTAGATAAACTCGCCAAGGATAGAAAACATACTTTATGACACAAAAGCCCCCTACATGGACTATGCTCCCGGCTGAGAGTTTGAAGAGCACATTTATCTTTCCCCCATCATTATTTGGTTAACCATACCCACAGAAAAGTACATTATTTTGTCACAGGAATGATTCATTAGGAGAAAATTACACAAACTTTACCAAACTGAGTGTTACTTTTCTTCCTACCACAGCAATCCAAACATAGCTGATGCACACAAAATGGCCTGATGTGACAGCAATCAACAATAGTATTTTTAGGTATGCTTAAAAACCTGCTTACCAAGGGGAGCCATATATTCTGAATCCCCTCACCGTCACTTCAGAGTCTTGAAGATAGATGCAGTTTGTTAGAAGAGACTGTACATTTTCATAGCTCTCTGGCTTCAGCTTAGAAACAGAGGGGAAATAGTAAAAGTCCTGCTTGATTAAGTCAGCCATGAATTCCTGGTCAAAGGTCAATTCATGATTTCCTGCTATCACAATCTTGTATTCATAGGGCAGGCTACCTAAAACAGCGAAAAACAAACAAGTTACTTGTTTTATGGAAGATCTGATGGGAGAAAACAGACAGACAAACTGTTATTGATTCCTGTAATACGCTCACATACTTGAAATGATAGAGCACGTCCCTCCTCCACGTTATTGTAATTCCTGGTGATTCCAGGTAAATGACATTACTGCCTCTTCCATGGCACACTGTGATTTAGCACGCTTAGCATTAATGTGTTGAAATTACTTTCAACTCATCAACCTTAAAAACCAGTCTGCAGACTTCTGCTCTACTATTTACTTCTAGCTAATTGCCATTTGTGCTGCAAGTATCATTTACTGTGACAGTGATGATAACTCTTTGACAGAAATTAGGGTTCAAAGAAGATCAGCTTCGGAAAATCATGTCAGCTCCCTTCTCCCAGAGCTCAGGTCTTTGTCAGCTTGTGCTGAAGAGCTTTAACACCCTCACAGCTCGGGTCAGCCAGAGGAGTCTGCTGCCCTCTTTGCCCTGACATTAATATCAAGCCTTCAAGGAAGGCAAGGATTTGGTTTAGCTGTCAAAAAACCCACATCCCACAGATAAATCTCGCAGTCTGTCTCTATCTCGTGTTTTTCCCCTGCTCCATTTTCTCAGTGACTTCCTCGGATCCATGGACTATAATTTAAAGTGACTCATGCTCGAGAATATTTTACAACCCGTATTTAGTGAAAAACCTTAGCACAGCCTCCTGATGAAGGCAGGGATAGATATGCCCACACACGTGGGTTCTTCCTGAGAGCAGCACTGAAACAGAAACTTTCCACCTGACTCTGCCTTTGGTTATTCCCTGGATTCTGCCCCTGGGAGTCGGCATCACCTGCCTCGAAAAGCTCAACAGAAACCTTTAAGTACATCTGAGAGGAAACAAAGACAGAACCTGGGTAAAGCTGCATTCACTGGCTTTGTTTGTGCCCTGTGAATTTGAAGACAGTCAGAAGTGGAGACTGGGACCAGAAAAGAAGTATTTTATTGAAAATCGAACTCACCTTGCACAGCAGCAATCTCGTGGGGTTTTTTAATTCTAAAAGGGTCTTGTTGTTAACACAGAAATCTTTAGCAGTGGAAAAAGTTGGCATGATAGGACTTCAGAATAAAATACAACAGTGTGATTCAGAGTCAGGGGAACAGAAGACACAGTGCTGAACTTTGCCAGATGAAAAGATGGGGGTAATTCTTAAGTACAAGTTTCAGACACTTGTAACACCTGTATTAGGAAAAGTGAGTATACAGATTCCAGTCTTTCCTATGGACCTAAGACATACGTGTCTTTAGAACATTTAACAGAAACTCTTTTTCATGCATTTATTTAAATGTTGAAGATCCCATCATTTACCTGAAAGACTTTCCCTTTTTGCTTCTCAAACAGCCTTTTGCAGATGTGTCCTCCACCCCCACAAGTTTCCCAGGTGTGTGCACACATACACACACAAGTGGAAAATGCTGTTTACATGCTGCCATATGTATGGGCATCTACAGGCCTTAAAGAATTCTTGGGAAACAGGAAAAGAAAGAAACCCTGCATGCCACAATATTGCTAACAATTCCATTTCTGTTCTGTTTTGTAAGTCTTTTCCAGCTCATCTGATCCATCCATCTAGCAGCCAAGAACCTGTGTGAGCTGGTTATAGTTGTTGCTTCCGCTAATGTATTTATGTCATGTTGCTGTCTGTGGGTGTTACTTAGGCAAATTAGCAAATTACTCTAAATGTACAGTTACATTTATTATAGTGGCGGCCAGAAGTGCTGCTGTAGTTACAGGTCTGTCAGCTTTTCAATTAACAACTGTGTTTTTTGATGAGTTTGCAGCTCAGTTTGCTGTTTTGTTTTTTTTCTTTCATTCCACATCAGGCCGTGGTAAAACTATTTCCCTCTCTTTGTCTCCTCAACTATTCCTCTTTGTCCTTTAAATATTATTTAATTAAAAAAAAATTTTTAAAAAAAAAGATATTTTGTTCAAACCTTTTTCCTTAGAAGACTTTAGAACATGCTTTCTTTTCACTCCAAGTGTTCTTGCAGCACAAAGTCAGCCTTAGTATAAATCTCTGAAACCTTGTTCTTGGCTGGGCACTGCTCTCATGAACTGTTATGTGTAAAAGCAGATGCAGATGAAGACCCTCAGTTATCACATTTCCCACCTTCCCTGCCTCCTGTGTCATCCACACTCCCCAATGTTCACTCCAGAGTGCTTTGCAGTAAAGCACAGTCCCCAGGGGGACCAACACCCCAATCTAACGTGGTGGGTCAGCACAATCCTGAGAAATGAATGTTCCAAGTGCCTTTTACAGGAGTAAGATCCACCAAACATCAGCACTATCTGATCAACACCTACCTTAAAACTACCTTAAAGCAGCAACTCCTTCTTGCTTCTGACCTGCAACTTCTTACTTTTCCTTTTTATGCATTATTAATTTCTCTGTATTTTCTCATTCCATTATGTCCTTCCAACACAAATCCCTACTTTTCCACCCCGAGGCACAGACTACTGCACAATTTGTAGCCTTGGCTTGGTCCTTGGTTACAACCAAGACATGCCCAAGACATGGCCTAATAGCTGCTGTATGGCAGTGTTTGTACACGAGTCCATACCTTCAGAACAACCACATCTCCATTTTTTTTAGGCCAATCTTGATCACAGATTACTCAAACACTTCCAGGTTGATCAGTTTATTCCCACACCTGCGCTTAGGATGGAGTAGCTTCATCCAAGAAGATTCTGCAGTGTGTTTTTGTGTTTTTTGACCCCCCCTCTGGAGTGTAGGAGTCTTTCAGTGAAAGAAAAACTGCTGCAAACCGAGGCAAGTCCAGCAGAGAAGTGTCAGGACGGCTGGGGAATGTAGGATATGGGGAGAGACTGAGATCTGAGTCTGCTCAGCCTGGAGAAGGTGGAGGGCAGACCCTGTTCTGTCTGCAAGTGCCCAAGCTCAGAAGAAAGAGAAGGCCAAGCTCTTCTCAGAGGTGCAAAAATGGTGACAAACACAAGTGGGAACATGGTATAAGGAAAGAAGGAGGATGGTGAAAGAGCAGAAGTGCCCAGAGCAGCTGGGAGGTGTCCACCCTTGAAGACACTCAAAATTGAACTGGACAAGGTTCTGAGCAGCCTCCTCTCTAACTGGCCCTGCTTTGAAGAGGAGGCTGGACTCAATTCCCCTCCAGAGGTCCCCTCCATCCTGAGGGGTTCTAGATTATTATTAATCTACACTGGAAAACAAACAAGAATTTTAAAGAGCCTGCAATGGTAAAAAAAAATAAAATAAACCCTCATTTTGTGTTGTGATTCTAACGGAATAAATCTAATGGAATAAATCTCTCCCAGGACTGGAGAGCACATTCCATTAAGTTTGGTGCAAGTTCCTCACACTCATTTAGCAGATGAGTAGGACTAAATACCCAACTGATAGCCAATTAACATTTGATGCCAGCATATGGCTTTGCTGGTGGGCAGGTAGCAAAACTTGCTAATACAGGAGCTCTATGTAGACAATGACATTACAGAAAATTTATGGCTGTCGCAGGAATTCTGCACACATATCCAGGACAAAACTAACTCCCCAGAAAAATTAAGGCAGCGAGCACGTAAGGAACAGATCTGCCCTTCAGGAGTGCCAAGAAACAGATTCAAGAACATATGCTATGAGAGTCAAAGATGTGATTTCAAACAAAAAAAAAAAAAAAAAAAAAAAAAGGAAAAATTATGAATTTGGGGGGAAGTTGCATTTTTTTTTCCTGATCTCTTCTTTTGACCAGCCAAAACAAGATTAAGTGTTTTTGCCCAAAGACCAGGGATCCTCCTGTTCTTGGCGCCTGAGAAGATTCTGCTAAAATATGCCGTAGTCTGGACACAAACTACAGCTAGAATTGGTTGGAAAAGTTTTACCTATACATTTTTCCATATTAAAATTATTAAAATACCACTTGGATGGAATGGGATATATTTGGAAATTCATGTAGTGATTCTGACATTACCAAGGAAACAAAATGAAGCAAAATGTCAGTTTAAAATATTTTTGGGTGAATAAAAATTTCATTGCTAAGCAAAATTTCACTTTTTATTCTAGAGTAAGGGTTTGGTTGTGGTTTTTTTTTCCTCTCATAATGTTTAACTAGAAAGAAACTAAACTTATTTTCCTCCATAATCAACCTCTAGCCACTTCATCCTATTTGGAATTTGGAATCAAAAGAAATGTTTATAAATTAAAATCCTGTCAGGAACACACTGGCTCAAATTCAGTGCTGGGCTTCAGAGGTTCCTTTTTCAGGTCACATCCAACTTTTGCCTTCTGCCAATTTGGGATGGGACTCCAAGACACCATCATTCTTTCAGCCTCTATTTTAACACGGCATCAGGGATTTTCCTCATCCTTTTCCTTCTCTGCTACATGGTACTTTATCTTTCCTGTCTCATTTTCCCCTTTCCTTCCCATTTTGTATGCAATAAAACACTGGACACACATCTTCCCCTTGATTTAGCAGTTTTAGCAAAAGATACCTTTTTCTTATGGGAAAAAAAAAACAACTTGTAGAAGTACAATGCTTTAGAAGACAATTCATCACACAAAAAATTCTGCCCTAAATTTCCTGCATCGATAGAATTCCTTATTATTTGAGGTTATTTTACCATCAAAAAGCCTGGGATATGATATTTAGCTCATAATTAGCTTATATATAGCCAGATGGTATTATCATCTTACAAGCTTAACTACAAGCCCTCCTCAGAAAGTTTCTCAGCCTTCATTTGCTCAGTCTAAGAATCTGATAGGAGTTCTGGTAATATAACATGTATAAGAATATATATCTATATATATATATTGTTTAGCTAGTAACATCTTTGTTTATTCCTTTCATTACCATAGATTGCTAATTAAGAAAATCAACTGAACATCTAATTTTTGCGTGTTTATGCACCAATTACAAAATGATTGCGGCCATTTTTAACTCCTAAACTACAGCAGGTCCTTTTTATGGCGAACATAATTTTTTTTCCAAAATAACTTGAAACACTGAGGAACCATAACTTGAACTACAAGCTGCACAATGCGAAGGGCTCAACAACGTGCCTTTGTTTGCTGTTTCTCTGCATCTGGGTTTGTTCAAAGCAGAATTCTGTGTGCTTGAAGGTTCATCCTGCTCTATCAGCAAGCCAGTAAACGAGAGATCAATGCTGCAAATAACTCAAGAGCAAAATTCGTGGTGTCTACACTCCTCTTGTACTGAGAGGTTCAGCATCTTTATCAATCTCCTCTGCAGCTTGCAATTGTTATCAGCTTCCAACTCTGCCAAGACAAATGCAAACTTGTACAGGCAGATGTGCTTTGCTTCTCTCCTGGTACTGAGCAGAATTTTTAGTATTCATTAAAAGCAGTGACAATCATGTAAGTGCCCACTTAATGCTTCTTCCCTCTCATTCCAACCTCTTAGAATGCAGCACTAAGTGATATAGTGGAAAGACTGCATTAACTGTCTCAGATTGCTTTTTAGCATCTTTTTGACAGTTCTGTGTTTAAACACTGGGGCTGATGTCTGGGAAATTCACATTAACATACTTTTTGTATGGTGTGTAATCTGGAATAATACTGTAAATGAACACTCCCTCCCAAGTCATCTGTAACCTGCTACCTCCAGCCATTCTGGAGAAGCCAGTAATTACACCAAACACTAAACCAGCAAACACACACAGTGCTGCTCTCATTTGGAAAACAGGATTTCTTAAAACAGATAAAGGCAAATCAAACTAAAAAATGCCTGATAATACTCGTACTACCTAGGCTCGTTGATACACTGGGTTTTATACACACCCACACACCTGTAATGATTGGTCAAAGCCACTTCTAGGGGAAAAGTGGCTTCCTTTCAACCTGGCTTATTAAATTATCCTGTAATTATGCAGAACCAACCCAATGCAAGTAGCAAACTAGGTCACTGGAGAAGTTTCAGTGAGTCAAGACAAAAGGTTGTGTAGCTCTGTACCTTCTGTCCCACAACGGTCAGTAACAAACACCTCCAAAACCGCCCAGCTGCAACTGAACCTTCCTTTGCTGTGTCCCCTTAGGTTGTGGCACTTGATGGCTTGAAAACCACCAAGACACAGGGTCCATTTCCAAAAGTTGGGGTTTTTTTTACTTTTTACTTTCTGGGATAGCTACAGTCTTAAATAACATATTTTTCTGAGGAGATAAATTTCCACCATAGCCTTTAAAATATTCTAGTTCTGGTTACAACATGTATCTGGGGACCAGGAAAGCAAAGGAGACAGTGAACTGAGTTAAAAAGTAGCAATTAAAAAAATGTTTAACGCTTCCTACGTGGATCCTTGTGCACACTGCTACAGATTCCTGTGCAGATCTTCAGATGCCACGAAGGTGCTCTCAGCATCTCCCAAGTTGTCACCTTGTGGAAGGGAAGACTACAAAGAGCTGTGTGTCATGTCACAGCACTAATAACAAGGTTTAATGTTTGTGTACAGTGCTCCACGAGAGGTGTTCAAAGTGCTGCACTGAGAATAATTAATCCTCCAACAAATCCACGTGGTAGGTGGATCAAGCATCATCTCCACAATTTTACAAGGGGAAGAACAATAAAGAGGCTGTCAAACCTGAAGATGACTGACTAGAATTTGGTTTGCTGTCTTCCTCAGGCTCTTTCAAACCTCTCTGCCAGAGGCAGTGGCAGTTCACAGAATCACATTCCAGACCTTTCAGTTCCATGGTTGTTCTCTGCACTCCTTCCTAAAGCTAGTCTGGACTAACACTGGGGGTTTTACTCACTGGAGGGGTCAGACAGCTCAGTGTTTATGAAACCAGAGACTCAGAATCCTGAAGTTTGGCTACTTTCCACTCCATTCATAGAAAGAATGTATTGGTACAAAGGGCAAGAAATCCCCCAAAAGCAAACCTGTGTTTGGAAGGAGGAAATGAAGGACAAATGCTTTAGCACCTACCACTTCTACAGCTTCTCACCACCAGGATGTGGAAAATAGTTGGTCTGGATCATCTTCCCAATACAGGGATGTAACTCACAGCAGCCAATTTAATATTCTGAAGTTTTCAGGACAGAGTAACTCCCCAAAACTGGAGAAATACTGCAAGAGTGTGTCACAGAGCACTTTTCTGTGCCCTGCTGTACTGTCTGAGCCTTAGGTGGACAAATGGATCCAAGCCATCTTACATTTAAGAAATCCAATAAAACCCAACTTTTTCTTTTTTTTTGGTATGCCCAGTCTTTTAAAAATGACATCTGTTCTAAATCCCTATACAGCTCAATGTTTTTCACTGCATTTCCAAAGCCATTCTTTTGTAAATAGATAATTAGTGCTTAAATACTTCTTTCAAGGGGTTTCTACATTAACATAAAAATAGTGTAATTACTGATGGTCAAAATGGCATGACTACAATTTGTAAATTCTAATTCCTTTTGCTGCTCTGAAGATGATTTTTTTTCATCTTCAACGTGATTTTAATCTGTTTTAAATGTGACTATTATTGAATCTAAAAATATAAAATACCTGTTAAGATAGGAAGAAAAATAACTACCATCATTTTGCAAAGCTGAGCAATAAAGCAGAAGTAAAGCTAAGCCAACTGACCACAGGCTTTTCTGAAGATCTTTTATCAAGAACTTAAAAGTAGGGATGATGTTTATTGACCAAAATTAGCTGATTTTGTCCTCAGAATTTAATGCTAGAGGATTAGATCTAATACAATCTAATACTAGAAACAGGTAATTTTAGTAGTGCTAGTTCCTCTCTTCACTCTAAAATATTTTTTAGTCTGAAATAAAAATATTATCCTTTGAGCTGAATCTGCCCAGGTCAGTTCCTAAAGGGCATGTCAAATAACGTAATCCTTTTTTTTTTGTGTCTGTGTGTGTGTGTACAATAAGCACATAAGAACAACATTCTCAGGAAAATACTCTGAAGAGCTAATTATTGTTTTCCAGCATAACTCAAAGCCACCTTCTGTTTTGTTTTTTTTTTTTTAATTCCAATTTAGCTTGAACTTGAATTTCAAACAGGAAGTCTGTCTTTGACACTGGAAAATCTCAAGCAAACACACTGAAACAATACATATTATAAAATGTGTTAGTTTAAGTAATCTTTCCAATCCATGCACAGAAAAGACTTCTCAGAGAAAGTATGGAATTATGTGTTGCAACTTATACCACAGATTAGCTATTTAGTTAAATTTTCAGGAAAGTAACCCACATGCTCCAAGTGAAAGTGGGTCCTGCAGCATGCACAATTTGGAAATGATATTCCAGGCTGGAGCAAAGGGAATTACACAAGCAACTCAGCCAAGCAGGCAATTTCCAGTGCCAACAACACTGGAGATTAAAAAGCAGAGATAGTTTTGGAGTTGTTATTTGATGAGTGCACTAAGGCAGGACACGTGTTTTTGTGTTTGTCCTACAACACATTTGATTTATATGCAGGTAGGGAATAAATAACAAAAACTGAAATCATGAAAAAGCTGAGGAGAAGGAGAAGCTGCTGTGCATAGTGAGCCTGATATATCTTATGATGTCATCTAGGAGAGATGCTCCAGCCCTCTGATCATTTTCTTGACCCTCCTCTGGACCAGTTTTAACAGGTCAATGCATTTAGAAACAATTCCCCCAAATCTTCTTTGGCTGTTTCAAGTCTTATCTGTTAAAATCTCCTGGACATCCTGGAAAATCAGCATATGTTCAAAGTCATCCTTATAATGTCATTAGAAAGTCTCCCTGGCTTCGTGGCCTTCTGTTCAGTCCTACCATAATAAAGATTTTGTACTTCATTTTTTCCTGATTCTCCAAAACTGGATTTTCAAATTCAAAAATACAGTAAGAGAACAAACTAGATTAAAAAAAAAAAAAAAAAGAAAAAAAAGGAAAATATGAAATATGAAAAGAGGAGAAAGGTCGATTAAGAAAAAAAGGAGAGAGGGAAATGACCAGGTTGACAACATTCATAGGCTTTGTAAACTGACTATTTGGCCCCTCTTCCCTTAATTTCCTAAGTTACCCTGAAAAAGTTTAGCAAAATAGAAATCTCACTTCATGATATTGCATGACTGGGCAATAAGAGGACAGATGAGACTGAACATAAATTTATGCAGAGTAATTCAAGTGCTGGAAAAAACAGACCAACTGTAGATACAGTGATCGGCTCTGAGCAAGGTATTACCATACAGGAAAGAGTTGATAGAATTATATTAGGAAATTTTATGACAATGCCCTCTCATTATTCAGTCACAGTTAGAAATGAAAACAGAATAATCCACAACACCAGAAAGGAAAAAAGAACTAGGAAATCTCATTTGCCAGGTAATAAATCTGTGGTGTTCTCAGATTGTGTGCAGGTCTGGTCTCATCATTTTTAAAAGGATACAAAGAGGTACAAAGAGTGACACAGGTGATCAAAGGCATTTAAGGACTTCTGAACAGTCTTCGGCCTTAAAAATATCTTAAGGGCAGATATGAGACTATAAATTCTTAAGCAGAATGAAGATGAAAATCACTTCCCTCTTCCAGTATTAGGAAATACCAAATGAAATGAGCAGGTTACAGGTTCAAAATAAGCACAGTCCACCACACCATCCCTGTCACATTGTGGAACTCTGTGTCTGCACTCAAAATCTGCACAGATCCAAAAGGCAATTTAAGAACTAAGAGAAAAAAAATCTATGTATTTAATACAACGTAAGGCTGTGGCTGCAGGAGCCCTTGGAATGCCTACCAGAGAAAGCTGAGAAAATAAGCATATCCAGTTATCACCAGCATTTCATCTCTTCCACACAGTTAAACCTGGCCCTGGTAAAACCCCAAGTCCCTCCCTGAGAAGGGGAGAGGAGGTTTAGCAGAAAGAAAACATGAGAGGAAACAACTAATTACCAAAAAGAACGAATGGAAACGAAATCAAGCAGAGGGATTTACGGGTCAGAAGAGAAAAAAATATGAAACTGGGTGAGTGAAGGGCAGACAAAGCACCAGGCAAAGACAATACCAGGACCATGAGCTGTGTCATCTGAGATAGTCCAGGCCTTCCTGTGTGCCCACATACAGCCAGAAAAAAAGAGAGAACATATTTCAGGGGATGACTCAGCAAGCCAACGTGCCTCTATTAGCACAACACTTGAGCATGTGCTTGGTGTAACCATAAGGTCCATGGAAGTTAATGATGTTAATGTAAGATAATTTTTCCATCAGACAGTCACAGGAAACTTTATGTAAAGCAGAAAGATAAAATCTGAACTTGCTGAAGGGCAAGTTGATCTGAAAAGATGAAACAGAGATAGAGTGGCACAGACCTAATAGGGCATGACAAAAGAGAAAATTAAGAGGTAAGAATCAATGCTACACATAAAAACATGGAGCAAAAGTAGGAGCGGGGAATGTATCTCGTGCTCGAGAGGAAGATGAGGTGAAGGGAAGCTGGACCATACAAATATCTTGGTGTTTATCCCAAGTTGTAATCTAATGACAGCAGAACACAGAGAACAAAATAAGTGGAAAGGGAGTGCTGTGCCATGGACATGAAAGAATGGGCAGGGAAATTTGGCAGCAGCAGCAGCAAGAACAACAGCGGAGGTCAAAGTCAATGCCAGATCTGTCTCTTATTTTCTCTAGAAACTAGTAAAATATTAAGACAAGGAGGAAGGAGAAGGCTGGATAGGCTGAGGGAGTTGCAAAATAGTGGAAGGTATTGGAAGTAGCCGTCTAGAAAAACCTAAACTGTTAGGGACCAGTCCCTTTCACAACAAAATGGACAACCAGTAAAAACTTCTAAAATTCCTTTTTAAAAGGAACACTTTTAACCATTTTGCTGTTTACTATACATTTTGTAAACACTCAAGATATTCAAGAGTTGATAAATTGTTCATTTAAAATGAACAAAAATTTATTAAAAATTAAATTAGATCTTCCCTTTTTTCTTTTTTTTTTTTTTTAATTGCCAAGAAGGTAAAAAAATCTTTAACTTGCTACATTTCTATATCTCAAAGATGCTCTTGCAAAAATTTAACTCAAACCACCAAGATCACCTCTTCCCAATCTGCACACTACCAGGAAATTGGAAACATGCCTGAGAAGTCGGAAAATTAAGCCCTTTTTTTGGGAATGAAAATGATGAAGAGACCATGCACAGAAACTCTGTGTAGCCCCCATCCTTGTCAGCAATATCCCCAAGCACTTCTCTTCCCACACCAGCAGATAAATAAAATGGGTATTATTTAGAAGGATAACCATATGGTTTGTATAACTTGTACATGCTATTTTCAGGACATTATTATAAGATATGGTAGAGACCTACACAACAGGGTCAAAACTTGCTTTCTGTTTTATAACCACCCTCCTCCTTTTGGGTGCAGAGACAAGAGGTGATGGCACTATATCAATATATTACTTCCACACACTATTCCTACCTTAATATTCTCAGAATAATGCAATTATTCCATGTGGGACATATTATTGGGTTGTTGAGCTCAAATAAATATTTATCAGCCTTGCTGATAATTATTTGCTAGTAAATATTTGTTTAAATTGTGAAGTCCTGACTTTTTTTTTTTTTATATATTCCATTTCAGCCTACATGCATCTGTCTGCTTTGTGCTTTCCCAGGGCGTAATGCTGTAATATGTACCAAAAAAAAAAAAAAAAAAAAGAAAGAGACAGGGAAAAAATGCAAATACATCAACAGAAAACTTGAAATCTGTTCCCCTTAAACTGTGTCCTTTCTCTCTCCAACTCCTTCATTCCCTCTCACCCTTTTTTTTTTTGTTAATGAAGTATCAGAAGCCACTTTTATTCTAAATTAAGGTACCCGCAGTGCTGCAGGAACAGCACTGAGCAGGGTTTTTATCTGGATACAGTGCCCGCTTTCCAATTTTCAGTGTCTTTTTTTTTTTAAAGCATATACAAAACATTGTAGAAGCACATGTAAATCACCACTCTCTTGCCCGATGGAACAGAATTTCAGCTCCCAATGCCAAGGCTTGCCTACAGAAGGCATCTACATCTGGTCTGCTACATCCAAGGCAGCAACCACGGGCACACGGTTTGCTTTGTTTGGAATTCATCACTGTGGTGCAGCTGAGCCTCAGATTAAAAAAAAAACAGCACAACTATGAGCCTCCAGGGTTAAACAGACAAATGTTTTCAGTCACAACAACTTTTTTTTTTTTTGGTGGGAGGGGAGAAGGAAAGCCATAACAATGTATGGAAGAGGTTTTATGTAAATCATTAAAGGCCTACTGACTTAAATTGTTGCTAACACCCAGAAGTTGCTTAATGTACACTTGGGAGTGTGAAGGCAGAACAGATGAATAGTCTCACAAATCCTATTTGCTCCGTTGGAAAAATGCAAAAATATTTGTGAAAAACAACGATTCCTGCTCGTTGCCATTCCAATTTAAAAGTCAAATCAATATTCATGATTTCTGAGTGCACGGTGGTTTTTACTGGGAGGCAGAAGGGGCAGATACAATCAGTAAACAAATGTGCTTTCAAATGCACACAGAATGCAGTACCTACCTAGCCACTCGTTGAATTTTTTTACTTCACTAGGAAGTCCCAGCTCAGTAAAATCACCAGCATGTATTAACACATCTCCATATGGCATTTGGATGGGATCAGTTCTTGAGTGAGTATCAGAAATACAGACAAATCGTGTATATCCTGGAGGTTTGGGAGCGTCGTGGGGCACCGGATCAACCCTGCAGGAAATGCATCATAACAAGGTTAGAAAGTATTTACGTACTTTGTAGTGTCTGCTTCGCAATTCCAACACTATTTTTTATACCTTTACAAAAGATTACACAGACCTCTGAATCTGCCTGATGGAAGGATTTATTAAACCTAACACTAACGGGAGGAGTAAAAATTCTTGATGTTCACAGCACAGCATTTTCGGTGTTTTTTGGTAGATACGTTAACTTCAAGAGATTAAGGAGAAGAGATCGGACTATGGCAGTAACTCTGACACAAATACTTACAAATAAATCAAAGGCATTGCCAGTTTCAAAGGAATAGCACTATCCCATTTCATTGTTTAAATATGATTACACGGTACACAGGGAAGAGATTTATTTTAGATACATAAATACATTTAAATGTGTTTTTTCTAATTAGAACTTTTTTTTTTCCCCTGCAAGTTACATAGTTCCAGCAAATTTAATTTACACATTTTGGAGATATGTTTGAGTGTGTTAATGCAAAAGAACATAAGAACTCTCCCAACAGCTGTAAATGTACATTAAAGCCTCACTATTGTCAGGACAAATGTGGTGACTTTCTGGGCTTAATTATATTAAATGAAATCAAATGCTGTGAGGGGTGAGGCTGCACTGTTCAGAGCCCAAAATCAAGATTCAAAACTGAGGGAGTGAAAAGATCTGACCCAGTTTGATGAGACTTACTCATGATTTAGGAGAGGAAAGCAGAGAACACCTTACTTTCAAATCAATCTTTTTAACCTCAATCCATATTTTGTTGGAATACATAGCAGCAAATGTATCCATATACAGCTATACTGTATCTGCTATCTCAGTTAGGGAACTCTGGTGGAAAAAAATCCAAAAGCCAGAGGTGCAAGAGTTATATTTGTGCCACTAGAAACCAGAGAGATATACAGAGTTGTTGTGAACTATTTTACTTTTGCAACATTTATTTGGAAAGGACAAATAAAGTTAGTTTCGTTCACTGTTGCAGTATATAACACACATTTCTATCCCCTTCTGGTTGTGCTTCAATTCAGGAGCTTACTTTTACATAAACAAACTCAGGAAAAAAAAATTAAGATATTTTTGCTATTAATAGTACTACATCTGTTCCTCAGTAAATTTTTTAAAAGTATTTTATTTCTTAAAAGTCATAAGATAATAATCTTTAATCACTCCATCTTTTCCCTATGTCAAAGAATTCTGTGAAATTTAGAGGCGTTTTTGACAACCACACGGCATTGGTGAGAGAGTGAGGAATAAATCTAAAACATTCAAATCTTGTTAAATACAAAAAAAAAAAGCTCTTAGCATTTTCTACACTGTAGTTACAAAACTAGAGCATGAACAAACTATTTTGCACCCCTACCTTTACAGGAAGAAGGAATGCTGTGGTTTTTTTACAGCAATCCTGGAGAAACAGCCTTTTAGTGCGAGCACCTTGTAGTTGTCTTTCTGAAGTTCCAGATTTTGAGCAGAAAAGTAATGAAACGTGAGGTGAGGAGCAAAACCAGCTGGGACCAAATCCTACCTAATGAATACCCAGATATGTAAGCAAGGACCTACTGGGAACTGCAAAAGTTGGCTGACAAAGAGTGTTTGGAATGTTTGGACCCTGAAAACACTTCTTGTAGGGTTGGGGGAGTGTGTGTGCTGCAAGAAGACCACAAAGGGCAGGTGAAGAAAAAGAGTCTGATGTTAAAAATGCCTCTGTTTTGGAGAAGAACAGAAGAACAGAGCTGCCACAGTGGGTGGAGGGGGGGAGGTAACAGGGGTGCAAAGGAATATGGGTGGTGAATGGTGGGGTTTAGACTGGGGAGGCTTTGCCATAAGGTGTGAGCTGTGTGAAGGGTAATACAGTCACTTCACACAATTCTGCCACCAAATGAACTGGGTAAAACCCACAGAATCACAGAATATGCTGAGCTGGCAAGGACCCACAAGGATCATCAAGTCCCCCTGCACAGGACCATCCCCAAGAGTCAAAGGATGAGGAGCTGACCCTGCCTATCTTTGCAGCTGTTCAAGCTGAAAGGATTAAACACCATCTCAGCAAACACAAATTATTGTTCTCCCTGCCCAACACCTCCCAAAGTGAGTCACAGGTTGTATTAGTAAGCCAGCTCTAAATCATGCATATTACCCTGGCACAATATAAGGGTTGGTCCGGTCTAACACGTGGACTGGTCTAAAATATTACTTTTTGACCTTTCATGGCAGAGTAGCCTTTAAAGCAGGTACTGCTTCTCCTTCAGAATCCTTTCAGAGCTCAGCACAGCAGTAAGTTGGTTGTTAGGGAGTATCAGGCACTTCACATATGAAGCTGAATGTTAAAAACAACAGACATCCCATGGAAACCCCATGCAGCACATAAAGCACGTGCTTTTTTTCCTATAGTTTGGATGGGCAAGGGGAAGATGTAGACAGCATTTTCCCAGTTGCAGAGGTTATGTGCAACTTTTAAATTCTGTGCAATAGGCCAGAGAATTTTCATGGGAAAATGACATCAATGCAAAAAAGAAAAAAAAAAAGGCAAATAAATGAGATGCAGGTTTTTCATCTTGAAGTGATATGCACACACTGAGACCGTATATAGGTAAAAACATATGTCAAGTTTCACAAACACATCTAAGTTGTATTACTGGAAATAATTTCTGAAGGCTCAATCCCCATATTCTCGTGTAACATGTTCCCACAGCAGCTGTCACACCAACACCCAATGCACAGCTTGCAGCGTGAGCAGAGGAATACAGATCTGCTGATTATTTTTTGTGCAAATGCTTTTGTTTTTCTTTAAATCACCACAAAAACTTGTGAGAGAAATTGAAAAGCTGAGCTGAAAAACCTCAGAGAAAAAAAAAAAACCAGAGGTTGGTTTGTACACTGGATTTCAGTGGTTTCAAAAAGGGGCAAGACAAGGACTTTCCAGAAATGGCTGATGGGCTTGAAAACACTGGCAGAATTTTCCACCCTTCTCGTCAGTGGCAACCCAGCCATCTCACAAGCACAAGGATGCCAGACTGTGACAGGTCTAGAAAAGTCCTGAAGGAGCTAAAATGTGAAAGGAGAAATGTCAAACATCACAGAGGACCAAGGAAGATCTGCAAGACTGAATTCAGAAGGAAAGGAGCACCCCCGTGGTTAAAACAGTTTACTGTGGGCTCAGGTGTTAACAGATCTGTGTGAAATCTCTTTATGGTTGCCTACAACATCACCAGTGTAGGTGTTTTGAACTATGCACAAAGCCTTCACCTCCCTGAAGTTAAGGACAAAACCTGAGTGCACGGAAACAGGGCTCTCACTCACGACAATCAGGCGAATAAAAGGTGCTTTTGTTACCCTTTTTATGTCTCCTTCTCCCTTCTTTGTTACTATTCTATTCATTGGTAGGAGGCAAAAGCAATCCTGCTGGTATTCGAGAAACATTATTTACAATTTCTGTATGAGGAGGAAGAGTAGGTCAGATTGTGGTACATGTTCCAATTGACTTGGTCTGTTTTCCTATTTGCACAAGCTTCTCCAATAGTATTAATCATTCATGAGAGATTGCTAAACTCTTCTGAGGAACCATTTTCTAAGGACAGATTATTTTCAACTACTTGCTCAGGTGCTGAATTTCTATCATGTAGTTGATTGTCCAAGCCCTCCAGTACCATAATTTCTTAGTGGTTAGAAGTTTAAACAGCATTTGTTGAGTACAAAGCAGATACAAATAAATAACTTGCTTTCAGCCCAGTAAAAAACATGCAGCTTTTAAGACCAGGAAACAAATTTCTGAGTGCCCAGGAGCTGTCTGACTATTCACAGAAAACAGCTAAACCTCATCAAATCAACCTGCATCTGGCATTTTCATTTGTAAAAGTATTTCTGGACCCCCATTTGTTTGTTTGTACTTTTGCTACCATTTGCCAGCTCTATAAACTAAAGATGTTTGTATGTAGCTGTAATATAACTAACCAGTGCTTACATTCAACTCACTTTACTGTTTGCATTTCAATGGGATCTAAAAAACCCCATCACAGACCATAATACACTGCCCCCAAAAACTGAGTGTTTGCTCACCATCCTGATACATACCTTAGTCTTCAGATTCTTTTTATATAACCTAATTTATGCCAAATAATGTTCATAAACATTCACTAAAGTGACACATAGCATTCAGTGCTTAGTTTTTTAGCTGCAGAAATCATAACCTATTTTGTAAATTATTAAATCATATTAAACACCAAAAATGTGAACAAGAGGATTATTTGTTCAGTCTTCCTAAAGGAAAGGAGTTCCCTTTAAAAAATGAAAAAACAGCCTTCTGATCTAAAGATAGGGCTGCTTCTCTCTTTAATAAACACAATAAAATGGTGCAGACATTTTTATTCCCTATAAAAATATTTTACAGTAGAATTTTATACTTAATTTATTTGTAATAGTTTTTACTGTTTTGTTCTTCCTTCTGGCTCTAAACTTTATGGCAGGTTTCATTTTGTAATTATAATTCTCCACTTTACGTTACAAGTAAATCATCTAGAGCAGTTAATTTTACTGATGTTCTCATTATATAAGAAGTCAGAAACAAACACAGTATTTTAATCACTCTTTAAGCACTTGGCATTTTCGGCACATCGGAACGAGAGTAAGTTGTCGGATGGGTGCCCACACTATTTTATTTATTGAGATGATTTTTCCCTTGTATGTAGCTGTAATATAACTAACCAAACAGTGTATGTTGGACAGACAGGGGCTGGGGTATTTCCAACAGCTCTGTGCATCAACATCCAACTGCACAAAGCAAACAAACATTATTAAGATTGCAGAAAGTATCACCCTTGTAGCATCTCGTGTTTTATTGCCACTGCTTGCCGTTCATTTCTCTTTTTAATACCCAAGCATTATGTATTACACCAGTGGAGCAATCTTTCTCCCCTCCTTTAACAAAGTACCTCTCAAATGGGCTGGTTTTGTATCGTTACAGTAATTATTATTAGAAAGGCAGCAGTTCCTCCAATTCCTCCCGACTGGTCCATCAACCACGGCAATAACGCCCCGGGAGGCTGGGCTGGAGCAGTGACAGAACTGTAATACTCACATCTGCACATGTGGGGGCTGGAAACGCCCCTGGTTGATGTTGTAGAAGGTGAAAGCCTGCGTGGGGTTGGAGCTGTACTCGTCCACCTCGATGATGAGCCTGCTGTGCTGGTGCCTCCGGGCTGCCATGATATGCGACTGGGCGAAGGCCATGCTTGCGGCGCGGGGCTCGGCCTCCTCAGGGGATCATGGCTGCTATCTCCCTACATCCATGGGAGAGCACCAGGACATCTCACCTCAACAGCACACCCCCTCGGAGACACCTGAAAGCAGATGGGAGAGATGGAGCGTAACTGTTGGGCTGCCTGGAATTCACTTTGTTTAACATGACGAAGGTGAAGGGGAGACACGGAAGGACAAAGACTTCTCCAAGGACTCATCACAGACCTTTCCAACCCATCAACTGGAGGAACATGCTTTAGTTGGGGAGCATGCACTGAAAGTAAACTTGCTAAAGAACTTGCTCAAATACTTCAGACATTTAATACAAACCTAAAAGACGAGACAGTCATTCAGAAAGGCGCATCAAGTGTTTCTCCAACACGACCATTGACTTCCTTATTTACTGCACTGCTGAATGTTTGTTCCCCATCCTCCCTCAAAAAAAACCCCCACAGAACCTGAAAGTGACTGTGCACAACAAAAGTGCAAGTTAATTAAACAAGAACCAGTTTAACCCCGAGATTAGCTCAGTGCTGATGTTGCCAAGGTGTGGGTTCAATCCCTGGGGGGGGCATTCACTGAAGAGCTGGACTTTGAATCCCTTACAACTCAGAATATTCTGTGATTTTGTGATTCTGTGAACCAAATCTCCCCAAAGTCGGCGACGTTTATTGCAGGGAATCGTTGCAAGTGGTTGTTCTTTACACCAAAAAACCAGAGCAAACAGCCTTCTCTGCACTTGCTCCTGGTTTTATAGTGTCACTGAGGGAACTCCTGGCATAAATATGAAAGCCTCCCCCCTTCAAACACTTTTCAGTCAGCACTAGCCCAGCGTTCTGGATGCACTGGAAAACAAAGTGATTCCAAGGCTAACACACAGTTAAATGTTACTAAATATTAAAAATGTAAAATCCATACAGGTTTTATGTTTGGGAATAAATTTTTCCCTGAAGGTTATGCAAGTCTAGAACAGCAGCATTGAAAATGGGTAGAGAAAGAGCCAAGTGAAACCAACTGGAATGCAAAGAGTATCCCCTAGAAACAGCAGAAAGTAATTTGAATGTGAATTTTACTTTTATTTCCCAGCTTTAATAAAAAATGGATTATAAGCTATAAAGGTGGGTATTTTTATAGTATAATTTTACATCCTTTTTAAAAGTTGTCTGACTTAAATATTTGCTTTCATGCAAGCAAGGGCTCTTTTCTTCTAGGGAATACAAGCAATCTGCTTCAGAAGATGTATTTCATCAAAAGCCACGCAAGAATGCAGCAATTCACTTAATCTGTGCAGTTTCTGCAAAGCAGGACTGGAAGTATTTTCTGTGACCTTGCTGATGTGCCTCACTTCCATTCTGAGGGGACCACTGCCAAGAGTGATGGATGAGGGAGGCCTTCATAGTCACTCCAAGTTTTAAAGCTATTTACAGGTACTTAGGTCCAATTCGGTTTTAGTGGCAGTCAAGCACCTAAACATCTTTATAAATCTGGGCTTCGGTCCTCTGCTTAGCTACTACAGAGGTTGAGTGCTCCAAGAAGTGGTGGCGTGTTTTTGTTTGGGGAAATCTTGTTCCCGGGGAGCTGAAATGAGAGATTCCGCTTGGTTTTGTTACTGGCTGAATGGCTGTAAAATGATGACAACTTGCTGTCACTAACAAGCCGCAGGAAAACAGCCTGAGAATAAAGGAGCAGATTCCTTCATGCCCTTCCCTAGAATTGAGGGGTAAGGAAACCCTGGAATAACAACAACGGGGAAGATTTGGGATTTCAAACACAAGAAGCACCACAAAGGAATGTGCCAGAGCAGGGGGAGGGAAGGGAGGCACAATCCTGGTAAGAATACTCAAGTACAAATTGCTGCATTTAGGAAATAAGAAATTATGACAGCAGATGTGAAGAACCCTCCCCAAGGAGCTTCCTGCATTAAATGATGCATTCGCAAAGAAGTTTGAATAGGCAAGGTCAGAGATTTTATGGGGGGCAAACTGTTCTAAGTGAACCTACTTCTGGTTTGAAGGAAACTATCAGAAACTGGTGACCTCTAGAAATATTCTCCAGTAAGATAAATAATTTATGATTCCACAGCTCTTCATAAGGGGTTTGAACTACCTGCAAAACACAGCCTTTCTTTGATAGTTCAGGGATTATGCCCACTTTACACATGACTGAGCTGTGGTTACAAAGGTCCTTAGGGACCTGGGATCTCCCTTTGGCCTTAGGAAGTTCTCAGGAGCTCACAGCAGCTGAGAAAGGAGCCGAACAGAAGTTCACCCTATATACATGAAAGAAATGGGAAGACAACATATTCCACTTGAGGTAAGGGAAAAAAAGAGGGGAAAGGGAAAAAAAAGTACGTGATAGCACTGGTAAGCCTTCTACTCGATGACAGTCACCCAACCCTGGACATATAAAAAGCTTAAAGACTGGGAAAAGGAAGGGAAGGGAAGGGAAGGGAAGGGAAGGGAAGGGAAGGGAAGGG